>NW_020651970.1:598445-714267 GCF_003573695.1 Papaver somniferum | reverse complement strand
ATTTTAATGAACTCTTTCTTTTTATATTGTCTTTGTCTTTCTAATTTGTTAGGATTTGGATTACTTTTGCATGGTCTTTCATCTTTCTTATATTGTGAAATTTGACTTCCTTCATATTTTCTTGAATCAACATACATAGAAATGCATTTTTTACTAGAATTATTGCCTTATAACATATTAATTTTAATTACAATACATTTTTCAAACTTTTTCTGTTAAAGATGAGTTTATCTAGTTTACAATTTAGTCTCAGAAATCAATTTCCGACTTATAATGAAATGTGTAGACTTTTTTAAGTTAACGTATATAAAATTCAACATATTTATGAGCTCTTTCTTTTTGTGGTGGCTTTGTCTTTCTATTTGATTCAAGATAGATGAAATTTGTTAGGATTTGAATTAGTTCTGCATGGTCTTTCATCCTTCTTCTATTGTGAAATTTGACTTCCTTCATATTTTCTTGAATCAACGTACATAGAAATGCAATTTTTACTAGACGTATTGCCTTATAACATATTATTTATTTTTTTTGCTAGGTCAAAAAAGTTTATTAAAGCAAAAAAACGTAATTACAAGAATTACAAAATTGGAGCACAATTCTCCCTACCCCCATAAACCAAAGGGGACTAAATAACGATGAAGAAATAACAAAATCAATAACCACAAAAAAGAAAAATAAAAGAAGCTACCTATATCTATAGCCAACTCCTTTCAATTTACTTCTGCTGCTACCAACTCTATACGATTTGCTCTTAGAAAAAATTCCATCCATAATATCCGTATCAAAAGCATAATTACCCAAGACATCCTCATCTTCATCCTCATAAAACTCTCCGTCTTCATCCTCAGATGAAAAGTTACCAGGGACAAGCTTAATAGGAGACAACTTACTAGGAGATTTTTCCTTTGATAATTCTTCCTTAGACAAAATATTATTCTTATCGAAAACAGTATCAACCAACCCCGCTTGTACATGGCTCGGATATTCCTCAATAGACTTGTTAGGGGAAGATTCCAAACTTGAATCAGATTGTAAAGAACGCTTTGCTATAATAATAGCAGCCTGTTTGGAAACTTTCCTAGCTTTTTTCCTTGCTAAAATGTCAGCATCAACCTCACCCCAACTTTTAGAGCCCATACTAACATCTGAGTCACTAGATTCCACTTGTTCCTCCTCCTCCTCCTCCTCCTCCTCAATATTAACCTTATCAAGGCCTAACTCAGATGCTAGAACAACAAATTTGTTTTTAACCGCAACTTCAGTTTGCATCAACTCATCCACAAAAGGAGTAAAAGAGAAAGTACCTTTGTTAGGGGGTTTCTTTCCTTTCACTTCAGTCCATTCTTCTTTAGAAAAACTCTGAGCAGCCATGTCTTCATGATTTTTTCGTAAAGCTCTATCTTTCTTAGCTGCAATACTATTTTTACGATGAATAAATCTCATCTGAGCCTCACGCAACTCAACAGAAGATTGAGCAAGCTCCTTTTCTAACTGATTTGCTTCATCAATAACGTCATTAGGGGTGTTTTTTAACACGGACTGAACACCAGACTCAAGAGCTTCAGCATGGCCTGCATGGATAGAAGTTGTACGTACATTATCTTCAGTTTCACGAGACCCAACAGTTTCAATAGGATTTGGTTTACTCACGGATCGTATTCCAGATTCAGCCACGGAGTTTGATTTGTTCACAACTCTTGTCTGGGTTTCCAACTCAGACACGGACTCTTTAGAGTTTTGGTCGGACTGAAATTGAGTATTTGTTGCCCCTTGCGTAACTATTGCATGGTCTGCATGAGCAGATTGTGAACGTACACCAATCATATTATCCTCCATATTACCCTTATTCAAAGACTTCTCCCCCTCCGCATTAGCTAATTTTGCTTGCCAAACTTGGATTGTAGGTTTATGAACAATCTGTTTTTCCTTACCAGCAGTCTTCATGATGTTCTTCCTTTTGCATTCACCATCAACATGCCCAATAATATTGCAAGATAAACAGAATTTAGGTGAATTTGGTATATCAACATATTGCCAAATTTTTTTACCTCCAGCAGTGATAGAGATGCGCTCAGGAATATGCTTTGCAAAGTCTATATCTACCAAAACAGCTGCGAAGTGACCATATTCCAGATTTAGGGTTCTTTGATCCACCACAATGGGTGTTCCAAGGATTTTCCCAATAGAGAGTAATGATCTCTCAGTCCATATCTCAATAGGGAGACCAAGAAAACGTACCCAAACAGCTGCATGAGACGTTCTTTGTTTATCAGGATTAAAAGCTGGGTACCAATCAATCAACCTCAGAATTTATTGATTGAAAAACCACTTTTCAGCACGTATCTTCTCCTTGTCCAGATCTGAAGATAACATAATAACAAAGAATCCTTTGCTCATAGGTATAAACTTACACCTATTCTTAAGTTTCCATTGATTTTCAAGGATTTTTTGAACCTCAACAAACTTTAAACCTGTAGCATCCAGCCTAGCTATGAAGCTATATTGAAATGGCTTGCACCCTTCCTGATAATAATCATTAGGAATGACAAGAGCTGGCTCACCTTCAACAAGAGTAGGGTTTGGTAACAAGGAAATATCAACTGAAGTTGGGTTTAGGGTTTTACGTTCCCTAACTTTTTCATCAAAAGAAACTGTTCTAGCATGGTTCTGATTTGAGCTACTAGGAATATTAACTGAAGAATGAATCATCATGAATCAACGTATTGATTATGATAATACAAAAACGTAAAACTTGAAACCCTAAACGTGAAAAAATTTGGTTTTCCAAAATCGCCAAAAAGAGAAAAAAACAGACATTCTCTTTCCTCCCCCTTTTCCCACGTATACTTTTGTGTATTCTTTTCCCTTAGAACATATTAATTTTAATTACAATACATTTTTCAAACTTTTTCTGTTAAAGATGAGTTTATCTAGTTTACAATTTAGTCTCAGAAATCAATTTCTGACTTATAACGAAGTGTGTAGACTTTTTTGAGTTAACTTATATAAAATTCAACATTTTTATGAACTCTTTCTTCTTGTGTTGGCTTTGTCTTTCTATTTGATTCAAGATAGATGAAATTTGTTAGGATTTGGATTAGTTCTGCATGGTCTTTCATCCTTCTTCTATTGTGAAATTTGACTTCCTTCATATTTTCTTGAATCAACGTACATAGAAATGCAATTTTTACTTGTGTATTGCCTTAGAACACATTAATTGTAATTACAATACATTTTTCAAACTTTTTCTGTTAAAGATGAGTTTATCTAGTTTACAATTTAGTCTCAGAAATCAATTTCCGACTTATAACGAAATGTGTAGACTTTTTTGAGTTAACGTATATAAAATTCAGCATTTTAATGAACTCTTTCTTTTTTTATTATTTGATTCAAGATAGATGAAATTTGTTAGGATTTGGATTAGTTCTGCATGGTCTTTCATCTTTCTCCTATTGTGAAATTTGACTTCCTTCATATTTTCTTGAATCAACGTACATAAAAATGCAATTTTTACTAGACGTATTGCCTTAGAACATATTAATTGTAAGTACAATACATTTTTCAAATTTTCTGTTAAAGATGAGTTTATCTAGTTTACAATTTAGTCTCAGAAATCAATATCCGACTTATAACAAAATGTGTAGACTTTTTTGAGTTAACGTATATAAAATTCAACATTTTTATGAACTCTTTCTTCTTGTGTTGGCTTTGTCTTTCTATTTGATTCAAGATAGATGAAATTTGTTAGGATTTGGATTAGTTCTGCATGGTCTTTAATCCTTCTTCTTTTGTGAAATTTGACTTCCTTCATATTTTCTTGAATCAACGTACATAGAAATGCAATTTTTACTAGACGTATTGCCTTAGAACATATTAATTGTAATTACAATACATTTTTCAAACTTTTTCTGTTAAAGATGAGTTTATCTAGTTTACAATTTAGTCTCAGAAATCAATTTCAGACTTATAACGAAATGTGTAGACTTTTTCGAGTTAACGTATATAAAATTCAACATTTTTATGAACTCTTTCTTTTTGTGTTAACTTTGTCTTTCTATTTGATTCCAGATAGATGAAATTTGTTAGGATGTGGATTAGTTCTGCATGATCTTTCATCCTTCTTCTATTGTGAAATTTGACTTCCTTCATATTTTCTTGAATCAACATACATAGAAATGCAATTTTTACTAGACGTATTGCCTTAGAACACATTAATTGTAATTACAATACATTTTTCAAACTTTTTCTGTTAAAGATGAGTTTATCTAGTTTACAATTTAGTCTCAGAAAACAATTTCCGACTTATAACGAAATGTGTAGACTTTTTTGAGTTAACGTATATAAAATTCAACATTTTTATGAACTCTTTCTTTTTGTGTTGGGTTTGTCTTTCTATTTGATTCAAGATAGATGATATTCGTTAGGATTTAGATTAGTTCTGCATGGTCTTTCATCCTTCTTATATTGTGAAATTTGACTTCATTCATATTTTCTTGAATCAACGTACATAGAAATGCAATTTTTACTAGACGTATTTCCTTATAACATATTAATTTTAATTACAATGAATTTTTCAAACTTTTTCTGGTAAAGATGAGTTTATCTAGTTTACAATTTTGTCTCGGAAATCAATTTCTGACTTATAACGAAATGTGTACACTTTTTTGAGTTAACGTATAAAAAATTCAATATTTTTATGAACTCTTTATTTTTGTATTGGCTTTGTCTTTCTATTTGATTCAAGATAGGTGAAATTTGTTAGGTTTTGGATTATTTCTGCGTGATCTTTCATCCTTCTTCTATTGTGAAATTCTGCGTCCTTCATATTTCTTGAATCAACGTGCATAGAAATGAAATTTTTACTAGACGTATTGCCTTAGAACATATTAATTGTAATTACAATACATTTTTCAAACTTTTTCTGTTAAATTTGAGTTTATCTAATTTACAATTTAGTCTCATAAATCAATTTCCGACTTATAACGAAGAGTGTAAATTTTTTTGAGTTAACGTATATTAAATTCAACTGAAGTTGATGCAAACTGAAGTTGCGGTTAAAAATTTTTTTGGTGTTCTAGCATCTGAATTAGGCCTTGATAAGGTTATTATTGAGGAGGAGGAGGAGGAACAAGTGGAATCTAGTGACTCAGATGTTAGTATGGGCTCTAAAAGTTGGGGTGAGGTTGATGATGACATTTTAGCAAGGAAAAAAGCTAGGAAAGTTGCCAAACAGGCTGCTATTATTATAGCAAAGCGTTCTTTACAATCTGATTCAAGTTTGGAATCTTCCCCTAGCAAATCTATTGAGGAATCTCCGAGCCATGTTCAAGCGGGGTTGGTTGATACTGTTTTCGATAAGAATAATATTTTGTCTAAGGAAGAATTATCAAAGGAAAAATCTCCTAGTAAGTTGTCTCCTATTAAGCTTGTCCCTGGTAACTTTGCATCTGAGGATGAAGACGGAGAGTTTTATGAGTATGAAGATGAGGATGTCTTGGGTAATTATGCTTTTGATACGGATATTATGGATGGAATTTTTTCAAAGAGCAAATCGTATAGAGTTGGTAGCAGCAGAAGTAAATTGAAAGGAGTTGGCTATTGATATAGGTAGCTTCTTTTATTTTTCTTTTTTGTGGTTATTGCTTTTGTTATTTCTTAATTGTTATTTAGTCCCATTTGGTTTATGGGGGTAGGGAGAATTGTGCTCCAATTTTGTAATTCTTGTAATTACGTTTTTTTTTTCTTAAAAAACCTTTTTTGACCTAGCAAAAAAAAGTATATTAAATTCAACATTTCTATGAACTCTTTATTTTTGTGTTGGCTATGTCTTTCTATTTGATTCAATATAGATGAAATTCGTTAAGATTTGGATTAGTTATGCATGGTCTTTCATCTTTCTTCTATTGTGAAATTTGACTTCCTTCATATTTTCTTGAATCAACATACATAGAAATGCAATTTTTACTAGACGTATTGCCTTAGAACATATTAATTGTAATTACAATACATTTTTCAAACTTTTTCTGTTAAAAATGAGTTTATCTAGTTTACAATTTAGTCTCAGAAATCAATTTCCGACTTATAACGAAATGTGTAGACTTTTTTGAGTTAACGTATGTAAAATTTATCATTTTTATGAACTCTTTGTTTTTGTGTTGGCTTTGTCTTTCTATTTGTTTCAAGATAGATGAAATTTTTTAGGATTTGGATTAGTTTTGCATGGTCTTTCATCCTTCTTCTATTGTGAAATTTGACTTCCTTCATATTTTCTTTAATCAACGTACATAGAAATGCAATTTTTACTAGACGTATTGCCTTAGAACATATTAATTGTAATTACAATACATTTTTCAAACTTTTTCTGTTAAAGATGAGTTTATCTAGTTTACAATATAGTCTCAGAAATCAATTTCTGACTTATAACGAAATGTGTAGACTTTTTTGAGTTAACGTATATAAAATTCAGCATTTTAATGAACTCTTTCTTTTTATATTGGCTTTGTCTTTCTATTTGATTCAAGATAGATGAAATTTGTTAGAATTTGGATAAGTTCTGCATGGTCTTTCATCTTTCTTCTATTGTGAAATATGACTTCCTTCATATTTTCTTGAATCAACGTACATAGAAATGCAATTTTTACTAGACGCATTGCCTTAGAACATATTAATTGTAATTACAATACATTTTTCAAACTTTTATGTTAAATATGAGTTTATCTAGTTTACAATTTAGTCTCAGAAATCAATTTCCGACTTATAACGAAATGTGTAGACTTTTTTGAGTTAACGTATATAAAATTCAACATATTTATGAACTCTTTCTTTTTGTGGTGGCTTTGTCTTTCTATTTGATTCAAGATAGAAGAAATTCGCTAGGATTTGGTTTAGTTGTGCATGGTATTTCATCCTTCTTCTATTGTGAAATTTGACTTCCTTCATATTTTCTTGAATCATCGTACATAGAAATGCAATTTTTACTAGACGTATTGCCTTAGAACATATTAATTGTAATTACAATATATTTTTCAAACTTTTTTTTGTTAAAGATGAGTTTATCTAGTTTACAATTTAGTCTCGGAAATCAATTTCTGACTTATAACGAAATGTGTACACTTTTTTGAGTTAACGTATAAAAAATTCAATATTTTTATGAACTCTTTATTTTTGTATTGGCTTTGTCTTTCTATTTGATTCAAGATAGATGAAATTTGTTAGGATTTGGATAGGTTTCGCATGGTCTTTCATCCTTCTTCTATTGTGAAATTTTACTTGCTTCATATTTTCTTGAATCAACGTACATAGAAATGAAATTTTTACTAGACGTATTGTCTTAGAACATATTAATTGTAATTACAATACATTTTTCAAACTTTTTCTGCTAAATTTGAGTTTATCTAGTTTACAATTTAGTCTCAGAAATCAATTTCCGACTTATAACGAAGAGTGTAGATTTTTTTTAAGTTAACGTATATTAAATTCAACATTTCTATGAACTCTTTGTTTTTGTGTTGGCTTTGTCATTCTATTTAATTCAAGATAGATGAAATTTGTTAGGATTTGAATTAGTTCTGCATGGTCTTTCATCCTTCTTCTCTTGTGAAATTTGACTTGCTTCATATTTTCTTGAATCAATGTACATAGAAATGCAATTTTTACAAGACGTATTGCCTGAGAACATATTAATTGTAATTACAACACATTTTTCGAACTTTTCTGTTATAGATGAGCTTATCTAGCTTACAATTTAGTCTCAGAAATCAATTTCCGACTTATAACGAAATGTGTAGACTTTTTTGAGTTAACGTATATAAAATTCAATATATTTATGAACTCTTTCTTTTTGTGGTGGCTTTGTATTTCTATTTGATTCAAGATAGATGAAATTTGTTAGGATTTGGATTAGTTGTGCATGGTCTTTCATCCTTCTTCTATTGTGAATTTTGACTTCCTTCATATTTTCTTGAATCAACGTACACAGAAATACAATTTTTACTAGACGTATTGCCTTAGAACATATTAATTGTAATTAAAATACATTTTTCGAACTTTTTCAGTTAAAGATGAGTTTATCTAGTTTACAATTTAGTCTCAGAAGTCAATTTCCGAATTATACTGAAATGTGTAAACTTTTTCGAGTTAACGTATATAAAGTTCAACATTTTTATGAACTCTTTCTTTTTGTGTTAACTTTGTCTTTCTATTTGATTCAAGATAGATGAAATTTGTTAGGATTTGGATTAGTTCTGCATGGTCTTTCATCCTTCTTCTATTGTGAAATTTGACTTCCTTCATATTTTCTTGAATCAACGTACATAGAAATGCAATTTTTACTAGACGTATTGCCTTAGAACATATTAATTGTAATTACAATACATTTTTCAAAATTTTTCTGTTAAAGATGAGTTTATCTAGTTTACAATTTAGTCTCAGAAATCAATTTCCGACTTATAACGAAATGTGTAGACTTTTTTGAGTTAACGTATATAAAATTCAGCATTTTAATGAACTCTTTCTTTTTATATTGGCTTTGTCTTTCTATTTGATTCAAGATAGATGAAATTCGTTAAGATTTGGATTAGTTCTGCATAGTCTTTCATCGTTCTTCTATTGTGAAATTTGACTTCCTTCATATTTTCTTGAATCAACGTACATAGAAATGCAATTTTTACTAGACGTATTGCCTTTGAACATATTAATTGTAATTACAATACATTTTTCAAACTTTTTCTGTTAAAGATGAGTTTATCTAGTTTACAATTTAGTCTCAGAAATCAATTTCCGACTTATAACGAAATGTGTAGACTTTTTTGAGTTAACATATATAAAATTCAGCATTTTAATGAACTCTTTCTTTTTATATTGGCTTTGTCTTTCTATTTGATTCAAGATAGATGAAATTTGTTAGGATTTGGATTAGTTCTGCATGGTCTTTCATCTTTCTTCTATTGTGAAATTTGACTTCCTTCATATTTTCTTTAATCAACGTACATAGAAATGCAATTTTTACTAGACGTATTGCCTTAGAACATATTAATTGTAATTACAATACATTTTTCAAACTTTTTCTGTTAAAGATGAGTTTATCTAGTTTACAATTTAGTCTCAAAAATCAATTTCCGACTTATAACGAAATGTGTAGACTTTTTAGAGTTAACGTATATAAAATTCAACATTCTAATGAACTCTTTCTTTTTGTGTTGGCTTTGTCTTTCTATCTGATTCAAGATAGATGAAATTTGTTAGGATTTGGATTAGTTTTGCATGGTCTTTCATCCTTTTCTATTGTGAAATTTGACTTCCTTCATATTTTCTTGAATCAACGTACATAGAAATGCAATTTTTACTAGACGTATTGCCTTAGAACATATTAATTGTAATTACAATACATTTTTCAAACTTTTTATGTTAAAGATGAGTTTATCTAGTTTACAATTTAGTCTCAGAAATCAATTTCCGACTTATAACGAAATGTGTAGACTTTTTCGAGTTAACGTATATAAAATTCAACATTTTTATGAACTCTTTCTTTTTATATTTGCTTTGTCTTTCTATTTGATTCAAGATAGATGAAATTTGTTAGGATTTGGATTAGTTCTGCATGGTCTTTCATCTTTCTTCTATTGTGAAATTTGACTTCCTTTATGTTATCTTGAATCAACGTACATAGAAATGCAATTTTTACTAGAGGTATTGCCTTAAAAATATTAATTGTAACTACAATACATTTTTCGAACTTTTTCTGTTAAAGATAAGTTTATCTAGTTTACAATTTAGTCTCAGAAATCAATTTCCGACTTATAACGAAATGTGTAGACTTTTTCGAGTTAACGTATATAAAATTCAGCATTTTAATGAACTCTTTCTTTTTATATTGGCTTTGTCTTTCTATTTGATTCAAGATAGATGAAATTTGTTAGGATTTGGATTAGTTCTGCATGGTCTTTCATCTTTCTTCTATTGTGAAATTTGACTTCCTTCATATTTTCTTGAATCAACGTACATTGAAATGCAATTTTTACTAGACGTATTGCCTTAGAACATATTAATTGTAATTACAATACATTTTTCAAACTTTTTCTGTTAAAGATGAGTTTATCTAGTTTACAATTTAGTCTCAGAAATCAATTTCCGACTTATAACGAAATGTGTAGACTTTTTTGATTTAAGGTATATAAAATTCAGCATTTTAATGAACTCTTTCTTTTTATATTGGCTTTGTCTTTCTATTTGATTCAAGATAGATGAAATTCGTTAATATTTGGATTAGTTCTGCATGGTCTTTCATCTTTCTTCTATTGTGAAATTTGACTTCCTTCATATTTTCTTGAATCAACGTACATAGAAATGCAATTTTTACTAGACGCATTGCCTTAGAACATATTAATTGTAATTACAATACCTTTTTCAAACTTTTATGTTAAATATGAGTTTATCTAGTTCACAATTTAGTCTCAGAAATCAATTTCCGACTTATAACGAAATGTGTAGACTTTTTTGAGTTAACGTATGTAAAATTCAACATTTTTATGAACTCTTTGTTTTTGTGTTGGCTTTGTCTTTCTATTTGATTCAAGATAGATGAAATTTTTTAGGATTTGGATTAGTTTTGCATGGTCTTTCATCCTTCTTCTATTGTGAAATTTGACTTCCTTCATATTTTCTTGAATCAACGTACATAGAAATGCAATTTTTACTGGACGTATTGCCTTAGAACATATTAATTGTAATTACAATACATTTTTAAAAAATTTTCTGTTAAAGATGAGTTTATCTAGTTTACAATTTAGTCTCAGAAATCAATTTCTTACTTATAACGAAGTGTGTAGACTTTTTTGAGTTAACGTATATTAAATTCAACATCTTTATGAACTCTTTCTTTTTGTGTTGGCTTTGTCTTTCTATTTGATTCAAGATAGATGAAATTTGTTAGGATTTGGATAGGTTTCGCATGGTCTTTCATCCTTCTTCTATTGTGAAATTTTACTTGCTTCATATTTTCTTGAATCAACGTACATAGAAATGCAATTTTTACTAGACGTACTGCCTAAGAACATATTAATTGTGATTACAATACATTTTTCAAATTTTTCCAGTTAAAGATGAGTTTATCTAGTTTACAATTTAGTCTCAGAAATCAATTTCCGACTTATAACGAAATGTGTAGACTTTTTCGAGTTAACGTATATAAAATTCAGCATTTTAATGAACTCTTTCTTTTTATATTGGCTTTGTCTTTCTATTTGATTCAAGATAGATGAAATTTGTTAGGATTTGGATTAGTTCTGCATGGTCTTTCATCTTTCTCCTATTGTGAAATTTGACTTCCTTCTTATTTTCTTGAATCAACGTACATTGAAATGCAATTTTTACTAGACGTATTGCCTTAGAACATATTAATTGTAATTACAATACATTTTTCAAACTTTTTCTGTTAAAGATGAGTTTATCTAGTTTACAATTTAGTCTCAGAAATCAATTTCCGACTTATAACGAAATATGTAGACTTTTTTGAGTTAACGTATATAAAATTCAGCATTTTAATGAACTCTTTCTTTTTATATTGGCTTTGTCTTTCTATTTGATTCAAGATAGATGAAATTTGTTAGGATTTGGATTAGTTCTGCATGGTCTTTCATCTTTCTCCTATTGTGAAATTTGACTTCCTTCATATTTTCTTGAATCAACGTACATAGAAATGCAAGTTTTACTAGACGTATTGCCTTAGAACATATTAATTGTAATTACAATACATTTTTCAAACTTTTTCTGTTAAAGATGAGTTTATATAGTTTACAATTTAGTCTCAGAAATTAATTTCCGACTTATAACAAAATGTGTAGACTTTTTTGAGTTAACGTATATAAAATTCAACATTTTTATGAACTCTTTCTTCTTGTGTTGGCTTTGTCTTTCTATTTGATTCAAGATAGATGAAATTTGTTAGGATTTGGATTAGTTCTGCATGGTCTTTCATCCTTCTTCTATTGTGAAATTTGACTTCCTTCATATTTTCTTGAATCAACGTAAATCGAAATGCAATTTTTACTAGACGTATTGCCTTAGAACATATTAATTGTAATTATAATACATTTTTCAAACTTTTTCTGTTAAAGATGAGTTTATGTAGTTTACAATTTAGTCTCAGATATCAATTTCCGACTTATAACGAAATGTGTAGACTTTTTCGAGTTAACGTATATAAATTCAACATTTTTATGAACTCTTTCTCTTTGTATTGGCTTTGTCTTTCTATTTGATTCAAGATAGATGAAATTTGTTAGGATTTGGATTAGTTATGCATGGTCTTTCATCCTTCCTCTATTGTGAAATTTGACTTCCTTCATATTTTCTTGAATCAACGTACATAGAAATGCAATTTTTCCTAGACGTATTGTCTTATAACATATTTATTGTAATTACAATACATTTTTAAAACTTTTTCTGTTAAAGATGAGTTTATCTAGTTTACAATTTAGTCTCAGAAATCAATTTCTTACTTATAACGAAGTGTGTAGACTTTTTTGAGTTAACGTATATTAAATTCAACATTTTTATGAACTCTTTCTTTTTGTGTTGGCTTTGTCTTTCTATTTGATTCAAGATAGATGAAATTTGTTAGGATTTGGATTAGTTTTGCATGGTCTTTCATCCTTCTTCTATTGTGAAATTTGACTTGCTTCATATTTTCTTTAATCAACGTACATAGAAATGCAATTTTTACTAGACGTACTGCCTAAGAAAATATTAATTGTGATTAGAATACATTTTTCAAACTTTTTCAGTTAAAGATGAGTTTATCTAGTTTACAATTTAGTCTCAGAAATCAATTTCCGACTTATAACGAAATGTGTACACTTTTTCGAGTTAACGTATATAAAATTCAGCATTTTAATGAACTCTTTCTTTTTATATTGGCTTTGTCTTTCTATTTGATTCAAGATAGATGAAATTTGTTAGGATTTGGATTAGTTTTGCCTGGTCTTTCATCCTTCTTCTATTGTGAAATTTTACTTGCTTCATATTTTCTTGAATCAACGTACATAGAAATGCAATTTTTCCTAGACGTATTGCCTTATAACATATTAATTGTAATTACAATACATTTTTAAAACTTTTTCTGTTAAAGATGAGTTTATCTAGTTTACAATTTAGTCTCAGAAATCAATTTCCGACTTATAACGAAATGTATAGACTTTTTGAATTAACGTATATAAAATTCAACATTTTAATGAACTCTTTCTTTTTATATTGGCTTTGTGTTTCTATTTGATTCAAGATAGATGAAATTTGTTAGGATTTGGATTCGTTCTGCATGTTCTTTCATCTTTCTTCTATTGTGAAATTTGACTTCCTTCATATTTTCTTGAATCAACGTAAATAGAAATGCAATTTTTACTAGACGTATTGCCTTAGAACATATTAATTGTAATTACAATACATTTTTCAAACTTTTTCTGTTAAAGATGAGTTTATCTAGTTTACAATTTAGTCTCAGAAATCAATTTCCGGCTTATAACGAAATGTGTAGACTTTTTTGAGATTTTTATGAACTCTTTCTTTTTGTGTTGGCTTTGTCTTTCTATTTGATTCAAGATAGATGAAATTTATTAGGATTTTGATTAGTTCTGCGTGATCTTTCATCCTTCTTCTATTGTGAAATTTTGCTTCCTTCATATTTTCTTGAATCAACGTACATAGAAATGAAATTTTTACTAGACGTATTGCCTTAGAACATATTAATTGTAATTCCAATATATTTTTCAAACTTTTTTCTGTTAAAGATGAGTTTATATAGTTTACAATTTAGTCTCGGAAATCAATTTCTGACTTTTAACGAAATGTGTACACTTTTTTTGAGTTAACGTATAAAAAATTCAATATTTTTATGAACTCTGTATTTTTGTATTGGCTTTGTCTTTCTTTTTGATTCAAGATAGGTGAAATTTGTTAGGATTTGGATTAGTTCTGCATGATCTTTCATTCTTCTTCTATTGTGAAATTCTGCTTCCTTCATATTTTCTTGAATCAACGTACATAGAAATGAAATGTTTACTAGACGTATTGCCTTAGAACATATTAATTGTAATTACAATACATTTTTCAAACTTTTTCTGCTAAATTTGAGTTTATCTACTTTACAATTTAGTCTCAGAAATCAATTTCCGACTTATAACGAAGAGTGTAGAGTTTTTTGAGTTAACGTATATTAAATTCAACATTTCTATGAACTCTTTGTTTTTGTGTTGGATTTGTCATTCTATTTAATTCAAGATAGATGAAATTTGTTAGGATTTGAATTAGTTATGCATGGTCTTTCATCCTTCTTCTCTTGTGAAATTTGACTTGCTTCATATTTTCTTGAATCAACGTACATAGAAATGCAATTTTTACAAGACGTATTGCCTTAGAACATATTAATTGTAATTACAATACATTTTTCAAACTTTTTCTGTTACAGATGAGTTTATCTAGTTTACAATTTTGTCTCAGAAATCAATTTCAGACTTATAACGAAATGTGTAGACTTTTTTGAGTTAACGTATATAAAATTCAACATATTTATGAACTCTTTCTTTTTGTGGTGGCTTTGTCTTTCTATTTGATTCAAGATAGATGAAATTTGTTAGGATTTGGATTAGTTCTGCATGGTCTTTCATCCTTCTTCTATTGTGAAATTTGACTTCCTTCATATTTTCTTGAATCAACGTACATAGAAATGCAATTTTTACTAGACGTATTGCCTTAGAACATATTAATTGTAATTACAATACATTTTTCAAACTTTTTCTGTTAAAGATGAGTTTATCTAGTTTACAATTTAGTCTCAGAAATCAATTTCCGACTTATAACGAAATGTGTAGACTTTTTTGATTTAAGGTATATAAAATTCAGCATTTTAATGAACTCTTTCTTTTTATATTGGCTTTGTCTTTCTATTTGATTCAAGATAGATGAAATTCGTTAAGATTTGGATTAGTTCTGCATGGTCTTTCATCTTTCTTCTATTGTGAAATTTGACTTCCTTCATATTTTCTTGAATCAACGTACATAGAAATGCAATTTTTACTAGACGTATTGCCTTAGAACATATTAATTGTAATTACAATACGTTTTTCAAACTTTTTCTGTTAAAGATGAGTTTATCTAGTTTACAATTTAGTCTCAGAAATCAATTTCCGACTTATAACAAAATGTGTAGACTTTTTTGAGTTAACGTATATAAAATTCAACATATTTATGAACTCTTTCTTTTTGTGGTGGCTTTATCTTTATATTTGATTCAAGATAGATGAAATTTGTTAGGATTTGGATTAGTTGTGCATGGTCTTTCATCCTTCTTCTATTGTGAATTTTGACTTCCTTCATATTTTCTTGAATCAACGTACATAGAAATGCAATTTTTACTAGACGTATTGCCTTAGAACATATTAATTGTAATTACAATACATTTTTCAAACTTTTTCTGTTAAAGATGAGTTTATCTAGTTTACAATTTAGTCTCAGAAATCAATTTCCGACTTATAACGAAATGTGTAGACTTTTTTGAGTTAACGTATATAAAATTCAACATTTTTATGAACTCTTTATTTTTGTGTTGGCTTTGTCTTTCTATTTGATTCAAGATAGATGAAATTTTTTAGGATTTGGATTAGTTCTGCATGGTCTTTCATCCTTCTTCTATTGTGAAATTTGACTACCTTCATATTTTCTTGAATCAACGTACATAGAAATGCAATTTTTACTAGACGTATTGCCTTAGAACATATTAATTGTAATTACAATACATTTTTCAAACTTTTTATGTTAAAGATGAGTCTATCTAGTTTACAATTTAGTCTCAGAAATCAATTTCCGACTTATAACGAAATGTGTAGACTTTTTTGAGTTAACGTATATAAAATTCAACATTTTTATGAACTCTTTCTTTTTGTGTTGGCTTTGTCTTTCTATTTGATTCAAGATAGATGAAATTTGTTAGGATTTGGATTAGTTCTGCATGGTCTTTCATCCTTCTTCTATTGTGTATTTTTACTTCCTTCATATTTTCTTGAATCAACGTACATAGAAATGTAATTTTTACTAGACGTATTGCCTTAGAACATATTAATTGTAATTACAATACATTTTTCAAACTTTTTCTGTTAAAGATGAGTTTATCTAGTTTACAATTTAGTCTCAGAAATCAATTTCCGACTTATAACGAAATGTGTAGACTTTTTTGAGTTAACGTATATAAAATTCAACATTTTTATGAACTCTTTCTTTTTGTGTTGGCTTTGTCTTTCTATTTGATTCAAGATAGATGAAATTTGTTAGGATTTGGATTAGTTTTGCATGGTCTTTCATCCTTCTTCTATTGTGAAATTTGACTTCCTTCATATTTTCCTTAATCAACTTACATAGAAATGCAATTTTTACTAGACGTATTGCCTTAGAACATATTAATTGTAATTACAATACATTTTTCAAACTTTTTCTGTTAAAGATGAGTTTATCTAGTTTACAATTTAGTCTCAGAAATCAATTTCCGACTTATAACGAAATGTGTAGACTTTTTTGAGTTAACTATATAAAATTCAACATTTTTATGAACTCTTTCTTTTTGTGTTGGCTTTGTCTTTCTATTTGATTCCAGATAGATGAAATTTGTTAGGATTTGGATTAGTTCTGCATGGTCTTTCATCCTTCTTCTATTGTGAAATTTGACTTCCTTCATATTTTCCTTAATCAACTTACATAGAAATGCAATTTTTACTAGACGTATTGCCTTAGAACATATTAATTGTAATTACAATACATTTTTCAAACTTTTTCTGTTAAATATGAGTTTATCTAGTTTACAATTTAGTCTCAGAAATCAATTTCCGACTTATAACGAAATGTGTAGACTTTTTTGAGTTAACGTATATAAAATTCAACATTTTAATGAACTCTTTCTTTTTGTGTTGGCTTTGTCTTTCTATTTGATTCAAGATAGATGAAATTTGTTAGGATTTGGATTAGTTCTGCATGGTCTTTCATCCTTCTTCTATAGTGAAATTTGACTTCCTTCATATTTTCTTGAATCAACTTACATAGAAATGCAATTTTTACTAGACGTATTGCCTTAGAACATATTAATTGTAATTACAATACATTTTTCAAACTTTTTCTGTTAAAGATGAGTTTATCTAGTTTACAATTTAGTCTCAGAAATCAATTTCCGACTTATAACGAAATATGTAGACTTTTTTGAGTTAACGTATATAAAATTCAGCATTTTAATGAACTCTTTCTTTTTATATTGGCTTTGTCTTTATATTTGATTCAAGATAGATGAAATTCGTTAAGATTTGGATTAGTTCTGCATGGTCTCTCATCTTTCTTCTATTGTGAAATTTGACTTCCTTCATATTTTCTTGAATCAACGTACATAGAAATGCAATTTTTACTAGACGTATTGCCTTAGAACATATTAATTGTAATTACAATACATTTTTAAAAAAATTTCTGTTAAAGATGAGTTTATCTAGTTTACAATTTAGTCTCAGAAATCAATTTCTTACTTATAACGAAGTGTGTCGACTTTTTTGGGTTAACGTATATTAAATTCAACATCTTTATGAACTCTTTCTTTTTGTGTTGGCTTTGTCTTTCTATTTGATTCAAGATAGATGAAATTTGTTAGGATTTGGATTAGTTTCGCATGGTCTTTCATCCTTCTTCTATTGTGAAATTTGACTTGCTTCATATTTTCTTGAATCAACGTACATAGAAATGCAATTTTTACTAGACGTACTGCCTAAGAACATATTAATTGTGATTACAATACATTTTTCAAATTTTTCCAGTTAAAGATGAGTTTATCTAGTTTACAATTTAGTCTCAGAAATCAATTTCCGACTTATAACGAAATGTGTAGACTTTTTCGAGTTAACGTATATAAAATTCAGCATTTTAATGAACTCTTTCTTTTTATATTGGCTTTGTCTTTCTATTTGATTCAAGATAGATGAAATTTGTTAGGATTTGGATTAGTTCTGCATGGTCTTTCATCTTTCTACTATTGTGAAATTTGACTTCCTTCATATTTTCTTGAATCAACGTACATAGAAATGCAATTTTTACTAGATTTATTGCCTTAGAACATATTAATTGTAATTACAATACATTTTTCAAACTTTTTCTGTTAAAGATAAGTTTATCTAGTTTACAATTTAGTCTCAGAAATCAATTTCCGACTTATCACGAAATGTGTAGACTTTTTCGAGTTAACGTATATAAAATTCAGCATTTTAATGAACTCTTTCTTTTTATATTGGCTTTGTCTTTCTATTTGATTCAAGATAGATGAAATTTGTTAGGATTTGGATTAGTTCTGCATGGTCTTTCATCTTTCTCCTATTGTGAAATTTAACTTCCTTCATATTTTCTTGAATCAACGTACATAGAAATGCAATTTTTACTAGACGTATTGCCTTAGAACATATTAATTGTAATTACAATACATTTTTCAAACTTTTTCTGTTAAAGATGAGTTTATCTAGTTTACAATTTAGTCTCAGAAATCAATTTCCGACTTATAACGAAATGTGTAGACTTTTTTGATTTAAGGTATATAAAATTCAGCATTTTAATGAACTCTTTCTTTTTATATTGGCTTTGTCTTTCTATTTGATTCAAGATAGATGAAATTCGTTAATATTTGGATTAGTTCTGCATGGTCTTTCATCTTTCTTCTATTGTGAAATTTGACTTCCTTCATATTTTCTTGAATCAACGTACATAGAAATGCAATTTTTACTAGACGCATTGCCTTAGAACATATTAATTGTAATTACAATACCTTTTTCAAACTTTTATGTTAAATATGAGTTTATCTAGTTCACAATTTAGTCTCAGAAATCAATTTCCGACTTATAACGAAATGTGTAGACTTTTTTGAGTTAACGTATGTAAAATTCAACATTTTTATGAACTCTTTGTTTTTGTGTTGGCTTTGTCTTTCTATTTGATTCAAGATAGATGAAATTTTTTAGGATTTGGATTAGTTTTGCATGGTCTTTCATCCTTCTTCTATTGTGAAATTTGACTTCCTTCATATTTTCTTGAATCAACGTACATAGAAATGCAATTTTTACTAGACGTAATGCCTTAGAACATATTATTTGTGACTACATTACATTTTTCAAACTTTTTATGTTAAAGATGAGTTTATCTAGTTTACAATTTAGTTTCAGAAATCAACTTCAGACTTATAACAAAGGATGTAGCCTTTTTTGAGTTAACGTATATAAAATTCATCATTTTTATGAACTCTTTCTTTTTGTGTTGGCTTTGTCTTTCTATTTGATTCAACATGTATGAAATTTGTTAGGATTTGGATTAGTTCTGCATGGTCATTCATCCTTCTTCTATTGTGAAATTTGACTTCCTTCATTTTCTCTTGAATCAACATACATAGAAATGCAATTTTTACTAGACGTACTGCCTTAGAACATATTATTTGTGATTACAATACATTTTTCAAACTTTTTCTGTTAAAGATGAGTTTATCTAGTTTACAATTTAGTCTCAGAAATCAGCTTCCGACTTATAACGAAATGTGTAGACTTTTGAGATAACTTTATAAAAAATTTATTATTTTTATGAACTCTTTATTTTTGTATTGGCTTTGTCTTTTAATTTTATTCAAATAAATGAATTTTTTTAGAATCTGGATCAGTTCTTCTTGGTCTTTCATCCTTCTTCTATTGTGAAATTTGCCTTCCTTCATATTTTCTTGAATCAACGTACATAGAAATGCAATTTTTACTAGACGTGATGCTTTAGAACATATTATTTGTGATTAAAATACATTTTTCGAACTTTTTCTGTTAAAGATGAGTTTATCTAGTTTACGATTTAGTGTCAGAAATAAATTTACGACTTATAACGAAGTGTGTAGACTTTTTTGAGTTAACGTTTATAAAATTCAAAATTTTTATGAACTCTTTCTTTGTTTGTTGGCTTTGTCTTTTTATTTGATTCAAGATAGATGAAATTTTTTAGGATTTGGATTAGTTCTGCATGGTCTTTCATCCTTCTTCTATTGTGAAATTTGACTTCCTTCATATTTTCTTGAATCAACGTACATAGAAATGCAATTTTTACTAGACGTAATGCCTTAGAACATATTATTTGTGATTACAATACATTTTTCAAACTTTTTCAGTTAAAGATGAGTTTATCTAGTTTACAATTTAGTCTCAGAAATCAATATCCGACTTATAACGAAATGTGTAGACTTTTTTGAGTTAACGTATATAAAATTCAACATTTTTATGAACTCTTTCTTTTTGTGTTGGCTTTATCTTTCTATTTGATTCAAGATAGATGAAATTTGTTAGGATTTGGATTAGTTCTGCATGGTCTTTTATCCTTCTTCTATTGTGAAATTTGACTTCCTTCATATTTTCTTGAATCAACGTACATAGAAATGCAATTTTTACTAGACGCATTGCCTTAGAACATATTATTTGTGATTACAATACATTTTTCAAACTTTTTCTGTTAAATATGAGTTTATCTAGTTTACAATTTAGTCTCAGAAATCAATTTCCGACTTATAACAAAATGTGTAGACTTTTTTGAGTTAACGTATATAAAATTCAACATTTTTATGAACTCTTTCTTTTTGTGTTGGCTTTGTCTTTCTATTTGATTCAAGATAGATGAAATTTGTTAGGATTTGGATTAGTTCTGCATGGTCTTTCATCCTTCTTCTATTGTGAAATTTGACTTCCTTCATATTTTCCTTAATCAACTTACATAGAAATGCAATTTTTACTAGACGTATTGCCTTAGAACATATTAATTGTAATTACAATACATTTTTCAAACTTTTTCTGTTAAAGATGAGTTTATCTAGTTTACAATTTAGTCTCAGAAATCAATTTCCGACTTATAACGAAATATGTAGACTTTTTTGAGTTAACGTATATAAAATTCAGCATTTTAATGAACTCTTTCTTTTTATATTGGCTTTGTCTTTATATTTGATTCAAGATAGATGAAATTCGTTAAGATTTGGATTAGTTCTGCATGGTCTCTCATCTTTCTTCTATTGTGAAATTTGACTTCCTTCATATTTTCTTGAATCAACGTACATAGAAATGCAATTTTTACTAGACGTATTGCCTTAGAACATATTAATTGTAATTACAATACATTTTTAAAAAAATTTCTGTTAAAGATGAGTTTATCTAGTTTACAATTTAGTCTCAGAAATCAATTTCTTACTTATAACGAAGTGTGTCGACTTTTTTGAGTTAACGTATATTAAATTCAACATCTTTATGAACTCTTTCTTTTTGTGTTGGCTTTGTCTTTCTATTTGATTCTAGATAGATGAAATTTGTTAGGATTTGGATTAGTTTCGCATGGTCTTTCATCCTTCTTCTATTGTGAAATTTGACTTGCTTCATATTTTCTTGAATCAACGTACATAGAAATGCAATTTTTACTAGACGTACTGCCTAAGAACATATTAATTGTGATTACAATACATTTTTCAAATTTTTCCAGTTAAAGATGAGTTTATCTAGTTTACAATTTAGTCTCAGAAATCAATTTCCGACTTATAACGAAATGTGTAGACTTTTTCGAGTTAACGTATATAAAATTCAGCATTTTAATGAACTCTTTCTTTTTATATTGGCTTTGTCTTTCTATTTGATTCAAGATAGATGAAATTTGTTAGGATTTGGATTAGTTCTGCATGGTCTTTCATCTTTCTCCTATTGTGAAATTTGACTTCCTTCTTATTTTCTTGAATCAACGTACATTGAAATGCAATTTTTACTAGACGTATTGCCTTAGAACATATTAATTGTAATTACAATACATTTTTCAAACTTTTTCTGTTAAAGATGAGTTTATCTAGTTTACAATTTAGTCTCAGAAATCAATTTCCGACTTATAACGAAATATGTAGACTTTTTTGAGTTAACGTATATAAAATTCAGCATTTTAATGAACTCTTTCTTTTTATATTGGCTTTGTCTTTATATTTGATTCAAGATAGATGAAATTCGTTAAGATTTGGATTAGTTCTGCATGGTCTCTCATCTTTCTTCTATTGTGAAATTTGACTTCCTTCATATTTTCTTGAATCAACGTACATAAAAATGCAATTTTTACTAGACGTATTGCCTTAGAACATATTAATTGTAATTACAATACATTTTTAAAAAAATTTCTGTTAAAGATGAGTTTATCTAGTTTACAATTTAGTCTCAGAAATCAATTTCTTACTTATAACAAAGTGTGTCGAATTTTTTGAGTTAACGTATATTAAATTCAACATCTTTATGAACTCTTTCTTTTTGTGTTGGCTTTGTCTTTCTATTTGATTCAAGATAGATGAAATTTGTTAGGATTTGGATTAGTTTCGCATGGTCTTTCATCCTTCTTCTATTGTGAAATTTGACTTGCTTCATATTTTCTTGAATCAACGTACATAGAAATGCAATTTTTACTAGACGTACTGCCTAAGAACATATTAATTGTGATTACAATACATTTTTCAAATTTTTCCAGTTAAAGATGAGTTTATCTAGTTTACAATTTAGTCTCAGAAATCAATTTCCGACTTATAACGAAATATGTAGACTTTTTCGAGTTAACGTATATAAAATTCAGCATTTTAATGAACTCTTTCTTTTTATATTCGCTTTGTCTTTCTATTTGATTCAAGATAGATGAAATTTGTTAGGATTTGGATTAGTTCTGCATGGTCTTTCATCTTTCTCCTATTGTGAAATTTGACTTCCTTCATATTTTCTTGAATCAACGTACATAGAAATGCAATTTTTACCAGACGTATTGCCTTAGAACATATTAATTGTAATTACAATACATTTTTCAAACTTTTTCTGTTAAAGATGAGTTTATCTAGTTTACAATTTAGTCTCAGAAATCAATTTCCGACTTATAACGAAATGTGTAGACTTTTTTGATTTAAGGTATATAAAATTCAGCATTTTAATGAACTCTTTCTTTTTATATTGGCTTTGTCTTTCTATTTGATTCAAGATAGATGAAATTCGTTAATATTTGGATTAGTTCTGCATGGTCTTTCATCTTTCTTCTATTGTGAAATTTGACTTCCTTCATATTTTCTTGAATCAACGTACATAGAAATGCAATTTTTACTAGACGCATTGCCTTAGAACATATTAATTGTAATTACAATACCTTTTTCAAACTTTTATGTTAAATATGAGTTTATCTAGTTCACAATTTAGTCTCAGAAATCAATTTCCGACTTATAACGAAATGTGTAGACTTTTTTGAGTTAACGTATGTAAAATTCAACATTTTTATGAACTCTTTCTTTTTGTGTTGGCTTTGTCTTTCTATTTGATTCAAGATAGATGAAATTTTTTAGGATTTGGATTAGTTTTGCATGGTCTTTCATCCTTCTTCTATTGTGAAATTTGACTTCCTTCATATTTTCTTTAATCAATGTACATAGAAATGCAATTTTTACTAGACGTAATGCCGTAGAACATATTATTTGTGATTACAATACATTTTTCAAACTTTTTCTGTTAAAGATGAGTTTATCTAGTTTACAATTTAGTTTCAGAAATCAGTTTCAGACTTATAACGAAGTGTGTAGACTTTTTTGAGTTAACGTATATAAAATTCAACATTTTTATGAACTCTTTCTTTTTGTGTTGGCTTTGTCTTTCTATTTGATTCAAGATAGATGAAATTTGTTAGGATTTGGATTAGTTCTGGGTGATCTTTCATCCTTCTTCTATTGTGAAATTCCGCTTCCTTCATATTTTCTTGAATCAACGTACATAGAAATGAAATTTTTACTAGACTTATTGCCTTAGAACATATTAATTGTAATTACAATATATTTATCAAACTTTTTTTTTGTTAAAGATGAGTTTATCTAGTTTACAATTTAGTCTCAGAAATCAATTTCCGACCTATAACGAAATATGTAGACTTTTTTGAGTTAACGTATATAAAATTCAGCATTTTAATGAACTCTTTCTTTTTATATTGGCTTTGTCTTTCTATTTGATTCAAGATATATGAAATTTGTTAGGATTTGGATTAGTTCTGCATGGTCTTTCATCTTTCTTCTATTGTGAAATTTGACTTTCTTCATATTTTCTTGAATCAACGTACATAAAAATGCAATTTTTACTAGACGTATTGCCTTAGAACATATTAATTGTAATTACAATACATTTTTCAAACTTTTTCTGTTAAAGATGAGTTTATCTAGTTTAAAATTTAGTCTCAGAAATCAATTTCAGACTTATAACGAAGTGTCTAGATTTTTTTGAGTTAACGTATATAAAATTCAACATTTTTATGAACTCTTTCTTTTTGTGTTGGCTTTGTCTTTCTATTTGATTCAAGATAGATGAAATTTGTTAGGATTTGGATTAGTTCTGGGTGATCTTTCATCCTTCTTCTATTGTGAAATTCCGCTTCCTTCATATTTTCTTGAATCAACGTACATAGAAATGAAATTTTTACTAGACTTATTGCCTTAGAACATATTAATTGTAATTACAATATATTTATCAAACTTTTTTTTTGTTAAAAATGAGTTTATCTAGTTTACAATTTAGTCTTGGAAATCAATTTCTGACTTTTAACGAAATGTGTACAGTTTTTTGAGTTAACGTATACAAAATTCAATATTTTTATGAACTCTTATTTTTGTATTGGCTTTGTCTTTCTATTTGATTCAAGATAGGTGAAATTCGTTAGGGTTTGGATTAGTTCTGCGTGATCTTTCATCCTTCTTCTATTGTGAAATTCTGCTTCCTTCATATTTTCTTGAATCAACGTACATAGAAATGAAATTTTTACTAGACGTATTGCCTTAGAACATATTAATTGTAATTACAATACATTTTTCAAACTTTTTCTGTTAAAGATGAGTTTATCTAGTTTACAATTTAATTTCATAAATTAATTTCATACTTATAACGAAGTGTGTACACTTTTTTGAGTTAACATATATAAAATTCAAAATTTTTATGAACTCTTTCTATTTGTGTTAACTTTGTCTTTCTATTTGATTCAAGATAGATGAAATTTGTCAGGATTTGGATTAGTTCTGCATGGTCTTTCATCCTTCTTCTATTGTGAAATTTGACTTCCTTTATATTTTCTTGAATCAACGTACATAGAAATGCAATTTTTACTAGACGTAATGTATTAGAACATTATTTGTGATTACAATATATTTCTCAAACTTTTTCAATTAAAGATGAGTTTATCTAGTTTACAATTTAGTTTCAGAAATCATAACGAAATGTGTAGACTTTTTTGAGTTAACGTATATAAAATTCAACATTTTTATGAACTCTTTCTTTTTGTGTTGACTTTGTCTTTCTATTTAATTCAAGATAGATGAAATTTGTTAGGATTTGGATTAGTTCTGAATGGTCTTTCATCCTTCTTCTATTGTGAATTTTGACTTTCTTCGTATTTTCTTGAATCAACGTACATAGAAATGCAATTTTCACTAGACGTATTGCCTTAGAACATATTAATTGTAATTACAATACATTTTTCAAACTTTTTCTGTTAAAGATGAGTTTATCTAGTTTACAATTTAGTCTCAGAAATCAATTTCAGACTTATAACGAAGTGTGTAGACTTTTTTGAGTTAATGTATATAAAATTCAACATTTTTATGAACTCTTTCTTTTTGTGTTGGCTTTGTCTTTCTATTTGATTCAAGATAGATGAAATTTGTTAGGATTTGGATTAGTTCTGGGTGATCTTTCATCCTTCTTCTATTGTGAAATTCCGCTTCCTTCATATTTTCTTGAATCAACGTACATAGAAATGAAATTTTTACTAGACTTATTGCCTTAGAACATATTAATTGTAATTACAATATATTTATCAAACTTTTTTTTTGTTAAAAATGAGTTTATCTAGTTTACAATTTAGTCTTGGAAATCAATTTCTGACTTTTAACGAAATGTGTACAGTTTTTTGAGTTAACGTATACAAAATTCAATATTTTTATGAACTCTTATTTTTGTATTGGCTTTGTCTTTCTATTTGATTCAAGATAGGTGAAATTCGTTAGGGTTTGGATTAGTTCTGCGTGATCTTTCATCCTTCTTCTATTGTGAAATTCTGCTTCCTTCATATTTTCTTGAATCAACGTACATAGAAATGAAATTTTTACTAGACGTATTGCCTTAGAACATATTAATTGTAATTACAATACATTTTTCAAACTTTTTCTGTTAAAGATGAGTTTATCTAGTTTACAATTTAATTTCATAAATTAATTTCATACTTATAACGAAGTGTGTACACTTTTTTGAGTTAACGTATATAAAATTCAAAATTTTTATGAACTCTTTCTTTTTGTGTTAACTTTGTCTTTCTATTTGATTCAAGATAGTTGAAATTTGTCAGGATTTGGATTAGTTCTGCATGGTCTTTCATCCTTCTTCTATTGTGAAATTTGACTTCCTTTATATTTTCTTGAATCAACGTACATAGAAATGCAATTTTTACTAGACGTAATGTATTAGAACATATTATTTGTGATTACAATATATTTTTTAAACTTTTTCAATTAAAGATGAGTTTATCTAGTTTACAATTTAGTTTCAGAAATCAATTTCCGACTTATAACGAAATGTGTAGACTTTTTTGAGTTAACGTATATAAAATTCAACATTTTTATGAACTCTTTCTTTTTGTGTTGGCTTTGTCTTTCTATTTGATTCAAGATATATGAAATTTGTTAGGATTTGGATTAGTTCTGCATGGTCTTTCATCTTTCTTCTATTGTGAAATTTGACTTCCTTCATATTTTCTTGAATCAACGTACATAGAAATGCAATTTTTACTAGACGTATTGTCTTAGAACATATTAATTGTAATTACAATACATTTTTCAAACTTTTTCTGTTAAAGATGAGTTTATCTAGTTTACAAATTAGTCTTAGAAATCAATTTCCGACTTATAACGAAATGTGTAGACTTTTTCGAGTTAACGTATATAAAATTCAACATTTTTATGAACTCTTTCTTTTTGTGTTAACTTTGTCTTTCTATTTGATTCAAGATAGATGAATTTGTTAGGATTTGGATTAGTTCTGCATGGTCTTTCATACGTCTTCTATTGTGAAATTTGACTTCCTTCATATTTTCTTGAATCAACGTACATAGAAATGCAATTTTTACTAGACGTATTGCCTTAGAACATATTAATTGTAATTACAATACATTTTTCAAACTTTTTCTGTTAAAGATGAGTTTATCTAGTTTACAATTTAGTTTCAGAAATCAATTTCCGACTTATAACGAAATGTGTAGACTTTTTTGAGTTTAACGTATATAAAATTCAACATTTTTATGAACTATTTCTTTTTGTGTTGGCTTTGTCTTTATATTTGATTCAAGATATATGAAATTTGTTAGGATTTGGATTAGTTCTGAATGGTCTTTCATCCTTCTTCTATTGTGAATTTTGACTTCCTTCGTATTTTCTTGAATCAACGTACATAGAAATGCAATTTTCACTAGACGTATTGCCTTAGAACATATTAATTGTAATTACAATACATTTTTCAAACTTTTTCTGTTAAAGATGAGTTTATCTAGTTTACAATTTAGTCTGAGAAATCAATTTCCGACTTATAACGAAATTTGTAGACTTTTTTGAGTTAACGTATATAAAATTCAGCATTTTAATGAACTCTTTCTTTTTGTGTTAGCTTTGTCTTTCAATTTGATTCAAGATAGATGAAATTTGATAGGATTTGGATTAGTTCTGCATGGTCTTTCATCCTTCTTCTATTGTGAATTTTGACTTCCTTCATATTTTCTTGAATCAACGTACATAGAAATGCAATTTTTACTAGACATATTTCCTTAGAACATATTAATTGTAATTACAATACATTTTTCAAACTTTTTCTGTTAAAGATGAGTTTATCCAGTTTACAATTTAGTCTCAGAAATCAATTTCGGACTTATAACGAAGTGTGTAGACTTTTTTGAGTTAACGTATATAAAATTCTACATTTTTATGAACTCTTTCTTTTTATGTTGGCTTTGTCTTTCTATTTGATTCAAGATAGATGAAATTTGTTAGGATTTGGATTAGTTCTGCGTGATCTTTCATCCTTCTTCTATTGTGAAATTCTGCTTCCTTCATGTTTTCTTGAATCAACATACATAGAAATGCAATTTATACTAGACGTATTGCCTTAGAACATATTAATTGTAATTACAATACATTTTTCAAACTTTTTCTATTAAAGATGAGTTTATCTAGTTTACAATTTAGTCTCAGAAATCAATTTCCGACTTATAACGAAGTGTGTAAACTTTTTCGAGTTAACGTATATAAAATTCAACATTTTTATGAACTCTTTCTTTTTGTGTTGGCTTTGTCTTTCTATTTGATTCAAGATAGATGAAATTTGTTAGGATTTGGATTAGTTCTGCATGGTCTTTCATCTTTCTTCTATTGTGAAATTTGACTTCCTTCATATTTTCTTGAATCAACGTACATAGAAATGCGATTTTTACTAGACGTATTGCCTTAGAACATATTAATTGTAATTACAATACATTTTTCGAACTTTTTCTGTTAAAGATGAGTTTATCTAGTTTACAATTTAGTCTCAGAAATCAATTTCCGACTTATAACGAAATATGTAGACTTTTTTGAGTTAACGTATATAAAATTCAGCATTTTAATGAACTCTTTCTTTTTATATTGGTTTTCTCTTTCTATTTGATTCAAGATAGATGCAATTTGTTAGGATTTGGATTAGTTCTGCATGGTCTTTCATCTTTCTTCTATTGTGAAATTTGACTTTCTTCATATTTTCTTGAATCAACGTACATAAAAATGCAATTTTTACTAGACGTATTGCCTTAGAACATATTAATTGTAATTACAATACATTTTTCAAACTTTTTCTGTTAAAGATGAGTTTATCTAGTTTAAAATTTAGTCTCAGAAATCAATTTCAGACTTATAACGAAGTGTCTAGATTTTTTTGAGTTAACGTATATAAAATTCAACATTTTTATGAACTCTTTCTTTTTGTGTTGGCTTTGTCTTTCTATTTGATTCAAGATAGATGAAATTTGTTAGGATTTGGATTAGTTCTGGGTGATCTTTCATCCTTCTTCTATTGTGAAATTCCGCTTCCTTCATATTTTCTTGAATCAACGTACATAGAAATGAAATTTTTACTAGACTTATTGCCTTAGAACATATTAATTGTAATTACAATATATTTATCAAACTTTTTTTTTGTTAAAGATGAGTTTATCTAGTTTACAATTTAGTCTCAGAAATCAATTTCTGACTTTTAACGAAATGTGTACACTTTTTTGAGTTAACCTATACAAAATTCAATATTTTTATGAACTCTTATTTTTGTATTGGCTTTGTCTTTCTATTTGATTCAAGATAGGTGAAATTTGTTAGGATTTGGATTAGTTATGCGTGATATTTCATCCTTCTTCTATTGTGAAATTCTGCTTCCTTCATATTTTCTTGAATCAACGTACATAGAAATGAAACTTTTACTAGACGTATTGCCTTAGAACATATTAATTGTAATTACTATACATCTTTCAAACTTTTTCTGTTAAAGATGAGTTTATCTAGTTTACAATTTAATTTCATAAATTGATTTCATACTTATAACCAAGTGTGTACACTTTTTTGAGTTAACGTATATAAAATTCAACATTTTTATGAACTCTTTCTTTTTGTTTGGCTTTGTCTTTCTATTTGATTCAAGATAGATGAAATTTGTTAGGATTTGGATTAGTTCTGCGTGATCTTTCATCCTTCTTATATTGTGAAATTCTGCTTCCTTCATATTTTCTTGAATCAACGTACATAGAAATGCAATTTTTACTAGACGTATTGCCTTAGAACGTATTAATTGTAATTACAATACATTTTTCAAACTTTTTCTGTTAAAGATGAGTTTATCTAGTTTACAATTTAGTCTCAGAAATCAATTTCCGACTTATAACGGAATGTGTATACTTTTTTGAGTTAACGTATATAAAATTCAGCATTTTAATGAACTCTTTCTTTTTATATTGGCTTTGTCTTTCTATTTGATTCAAGATAGATGAAATTTGTTAGGATTTGGATTAGTTTTGCTTGGTCTTTCATCCTTCTTCTATTGTGAAATTTGACTTCCTTCATATTTTCTTGGATCAACGTACATAGAAATACGATTTTTACTAGAACTATTGCCTTAGAACATATTAATTATAATTACAATACATTTTTTAAACTTTCTCTGTTAAAGATGATTTTATCTAGTTTACAACTGAGTCTCGGAAATCAATTTCCGACTTATAACGAAGTGCGTAGACTTTTTTTGAGTTAACGTAAATAAAGTCAACATTTTTATGAACTCTTTCTTTTAGTGTTGGCTTTGTCTTTCAATTTGATTCAAATAGATGAAATTTTTTAGAATTTGGATTAGTTCTGTCTGGCCTTTCATCCTTCTTCTATTGTGAAATTTGACTTCCTTCATATTTTCTTTAATCAATGTACATAGAAATGCAATTTTTACTAGACGTAATGCCGTAGAACATATTATTTGTGATTACAATACATTTTTCAAACTTTTTCTGTTAAAGATGAGTTTATCTAGTTTACAATTTAGTTTCAGAAATCAGTTTCAGACTTATAACGAAGTGTGTGGACTTTTTTGAGTTAACGTATGTAAAATTCAACATTTTTATGAACTCTTTCTCTTTGTGTTGGTTTTGTCTTTCCATTTCATTCAAGATTTTCTTTTTTTGTTAGTTTTGTCTTTTTATTTCATTCAAGATACATGAAATCTGTAAGGATTTGCATTAGTTCTGCACGGTCTTTCATCCTTCTGCTATTGTGAAATTTGAATACCTTCATATTTTCTTGAACCAATGGACATAGAAATGCAATTTTTACTAGACGTAATGCCTTAGAACATATTATTTGTGATTACAATACATTTTTCAAACTTTTTCTGTTAAAGATGAGTTTATCTAGTTTACAATTTAGTTTCAGAAATCAGTTTCAGACTTATAACGAAGTGTGTAGACTTTTTTGAGTTAACGTATGTAAAATTCAACATTTTTATGAACTCTTTCTCTTTGTGTTGGTTTTGTCTTTCCATTTCATTCAAGATTTTCTTTTTTTGTTAGTTTTGTCTTTTTATTTCATTCAAGATACATGAAATCTGTAAGGATTTGCATTAGTTCTGCACGGTCTTTCATCCTTCTGCTATTGTGAAATTTGAATTCCTTCATATTTTCTTGAACCAATGGACATAGAAATGCAATTTTTACTAGACGTAATGCCTTAGAACATATTATTTGTGATTACAATACATTTTTCAAACTTTTTTTTTGTTAAAGATGAGTTTATCTAGTTTACAATTTAGTCTCAGAAATCAATTTCCGACTTATAACGAAATATGTAGACTTTTTTGAGTTAACGTATATAAAATTCAGCATTTTAATGAACTCTTTCTTTTTATATTGGCTTTGTCTTTCTATTTGATTCAAGATAGATGAAATTTGTTAGGATTTGGATTAGTTCTGCATGGTCTTTCATCTTTCTTCTATTGTGAAATTTGACTTTCTTCATATTTTCTTGAATCAACGTACATAGAAATGCAATTTTTACTAGACGTATTGCCTTAGAACATATTAATTGTAATTACAATACATTTTTCAAACTTTTTCTGTTAAAGATGAGTTTATCTAGTATACAATTTAGTCTCAGAAATCAATTTCCGACTTATAACGAAATGTGTAGACTTTTTTGAGTTAACGTAAATAAAGTCAACATTTTTATGAACTCTTTCTTTTAGTGTTGGCTTTGTCTTTCAATTTGATTCAAATAGATGAAATTTTTTAGAATTTGGATTAGTTCTGTCTGGCCTTTCATCCTTCTTCTATTGTGAAATTTGACTTCCTTCATATTTTCTTTAATCAATGTACATAGAAATGCAATTTTTACTAGACGTAATGCCGTAGAACATATTATTTGTGATTACAATACATTTTTCAAACTTTTTCTGTTAAAGATGAGTTTATCTAGTTTACAATTTAGTTTCAGAAATCAGTTTCAGACTTATAACGAAGTGTGTAGACTTTTTTGAGTTAACGTATGTAAAATTCAACATTTTTATGAACTCTTTCTCTTTGTGTTGGTTTTGTCTTTCCATTTCATTCAAGATTTTCTTTTTTTGTTAGTTTTGTCTTTTTATTTCATTCAAGATACATGAAATCTGTAAGGATTTGCATTAGTTCTGCACAGTCTTTCATCCTTCTGCTATTGTGAAATTTGAATACCTTCATATTTTCTTGAACCAATGGACATAGAAATGCAATTTTTACTAGACGTAATGCCTTAGAACATATTATTTGTGATTACAATACATTTTTCAAACTTTTTCTGTTAAAGATGAGTTTATCTAGTTTACAATTTAGTTTCAGAAATCAGTTTCAGACTTATAACGAAGTGTGTAGACTTTTTTGAGTTAACGTATATAAAATTCAACATTTTTATGAACTCTTTCTTTTTGTGTTGGCTTTGTCTTTCTATTTGATTCAAGATAGATGAAATTTGTTAGGATTTGGATTAGTTCTGGGTGATCTTTCATCCTTCTTCTATTGTGAAATTCCGCTTCCTTCATATTTTCTTGAATCAACGTACATAGAAATGAAATTTTTACTAGACTTATTGCCTTAGAACATATTAATTGTAATTACAATATATTTATCAAACTTTTTTTTTGTTAAAGATGAGTTTATCTAGTTTACAATTTAGTCTCAGAAATCAATTTCCGACCTATAACGAAATATGTAGACTTTTTTGAGTTAACGTATATAAAATTCAGCATTTTAATGAACTCTTTCTTTTTATATTGGCTTTGTCTTTCTATTTGATTCAAGATATATGAAATTTGTTAGGATTTGGATTAGTTCTGCATGGTCTTTCATCTTTCTTCTATTGTGAAATTTGACTTTCTTCATATTTTCTTGAATCAACGTACATAAAAATGCAATTTTTACTAGACGTATTGCCTTAGAACATATTAATTGTAATTACAATACATTATTCAAACTTTTTCTGTTAAAGATGAGTTTATCTAGTTTACAATTTAGTCTCAGAAATCAATTTCCGACTTATAACGAAATGTGTAGACTTTTTTGATTTAAGGTATATAAAATTCAGCATTTTAATGAACTCTTTCTTTTTATATTGGCTTTGTCTTTCTATTTGATTCAAGATAGATGAAATTCGTTAATATTTGGATTAGTTCTGCATGGTCTTTCATCTTTCTTCTATTGTGAAATTTGACTTCCTTCATATTTTCTTGAATCAACGTACATAGAAATGCAATTTTTACTAGACGCATTGCCTTAGAACATATTAATTGTAATTACAATACCTTTTTCAAACTTTTATGTTAAATATGAGTTTATCTAGTTCACAATTTAGTCTCAGAAATCAATTTCCGACTTATAACGAAATGTGTAGACTTTTTTGAGTTAACGTATGTAAAATTCAACATTTTTATGAACTCTTTCTTTTTGTGTTGGCTTTGTCTTTCTATTTGATTCAAGATAGATGAAATTTTTTAGGATTTGGATTAGTTTTGCATGGTCTTTCATCCTTCTTCTATTGTGAAATTTGACTTCCTTCATATTTTCTTTAATCAATGTACATAGAAATGCAATTTTTACTAGACGTAATGCCGTAGAACATATTATTTGTGATTACAATACATTTTTCAAACTTTTTCTGTTAAAGATGAGTTTATCTAGTTTACAATTTAGTTTCAGAAATCAGTTTCAGACTTATAACGAAGTGTGTAGACTTTTTTGAGTTAACGTATATAAAATTCAACATTTTTATGAACTCTTTCTTTTTGTGTTGGCTTTGTCTTTCTATTTGATTCAAGATAGATTAAATTTGTTAGGATTTGGATTAGTTCTGCATGGTCTTTCATCCTTCTTCTATTGTGAAATTTGACTTCCTTCATATTTTCTTGAATCAACGTACATAGAAATGCAATTTTTACTAGACGTATTGCCTTAGAACGTATTAATTGTAATTACAATACATTTTTCAAACTTTTTCTGTTAAAGATGAGTTTATCTAGTTTACAATTTAGTCTCAGAAATCAATTTCCGACTTATAACGGAATGTGTATACTTTTTTGAGTTAACGTATATAAAATTCAGCATTTTAATGAACTCTTTCTTTTTATATTGGCTTTGTCTTTCTATTTGATTCAAGATAGATGAAATTTGTTAGGATTTGGATTAGTTTTGCTTGGTCTTTCATCCTTCTTCTATTGTGAAATTTGACTTCCTTCATATTTTCTTGGATCAACGTACATAGAAATACGATTTTTACTAGAACTATTGCCTTAGAACATATTAATTATAATTACAATACATTTTTTAAACTCTCTCTGTTAAAGATGATTTTATCTAGTTTACAACTGAGTCTCGGAAATCAATTTCCGACTTATAACGAAGTGCGTAGACTTTTTTTGAGTTAACGTAAATAAAGTCAACATTTTTATGAACTCTTTCTTTTAGTGTTGGCTTTGTCTTTCAATTTGATTCAAATAGATGAAATTTGTTAGAATTTGGATTAGTTCTGTCTGGCCTTTCATCCTTCTTCTATTGTGAAATTTGACTTCCTTCATATTTTCTTTAATGAATGTACATAGAAATGCAATTTTTACTAGACGTAATGCCGTAGAACATATTATTTGTGATTACAATACATTTTTCAAACTTTTTCTGTTAAAGATGAGTTTATCTAGTTTACAATTTAGTTTCAGAAATCAGTTTCAGACTTATAACGAAGTGTGTAGACTTTTTTGAGTTAACGTATGTAAAATTCAACATTTTTATGAACTCTTTCTCTTTGTGTTGGTTTTGTCTTTCCATTTCATTCAAGATTTTCTTTTTTTGTTAGTTTTGTCTTTTTATTTCATTCAAGATACATGAAATCTGTAAGGATTTGCATTAGTTCTGCACGGTCTTTCATCCTTCTGCTATTGTGAAATTTGAATTCCTTCATATTTTCTTGAACCAATGGACATAGAAATGCAATTTTTACTAGACGTAATGCCTTAGAACATATTATTTGTGATTACAATACATTTTTCAAACTTTTTTTTTGTTAAAGATGAGTTTATCTAGTTTACAATTTAGTCTCAGAAATCAATTTCCGACTTATAACGAAATATGTAGACTTTTTTGAGTTAACGTATATAAAATTCAGCATTTTAATGAACTCTTTCTTTTTATATTGGCTTTGTCTTTCTATTTGATTCAAGATAGATGAAATTTGTTAGGATTTGGATTAGTTCTGCATGGTCTTTCATCTTTCTTCTATTGTGAAATTTGACTTTCTTCATATTTTCTTGAATCAACGTACATAGAAATACGATTTTTACTAGAACTATTGCCTTAGAACATATTAATTATAATTACAATACATTTTTTAAACTTTCTCTGTTAAAGATGATTTTATCTAGTTTACAACTGAGTCTCGGAAATCAATTTCCGACTTATAACGAAGTGCGTAGACTTTTTTTGAGTTAACGTAAATAAAGTCAACATTTTTATGAACTCTTTCTTTTAGTGTTGGCTTTGTCTTTCAATTTGATTCAAATAGATGAAATTTGTTAGAATTTGGATTAGTTCTGTCTGGCCTTTCATCCTTCTTCTATTGTGAAATTTGACTTCCTTCATATTTTCTTTAATCAATGTACATAGAAATGCAATTTTTACTAGACATAATGCCGTAGAACATATTATTTGTGATTACAATACATTTTTCAAACTTTTTCTGTAAAAGATGAGTTTATCTAGTTTACAATTTAGTTTCAGAAATCAGTTTCAGACTTATAACGAAGTGTGTAGACTTTTTTGAGTTAACGTATATAAAATTCAACATTTTTATGAACTCTTTCTTTTTGTGTTGGCTTTGTCTTTCTATTTGATTCAAGATAGATGAAATTTGTTAGGATTTGGATTAGTTCTGGGTGATCTTTCATCCTTCTTCTATTGTGAAATTCCGCTTCCTTCATATTTTCTTGAATCAACGTACATAGAAATGAAATTTTTACTAGACTTATTGCCTTAGAACATATTAATTGTAATTACAATATATTTATCAAACTTTTTTTTTGTTAAAGATGAGTTTATCTAGTTTACAATTTAGTCTCAGAAATCAATTTCCGACCTATAACGAAATATGTAGACTTTTTTGAGTTAACGTATATAAAATTCAGCATTTTAATGAACTCTTTCTTTTTATATTGGCTTTGTCTTTCTATTTGATTCAAGATAGATGAAATTTGTTAGGATTTGGATTAGTTCTGCATGGTCTTTCATCTTTCTTCTATTGTGAAATTTGACTTTCTTCATATTTTCTTGAATCAACGTACATAGAAATGCAATTTTTACTAGACGTATTGCCTTAGAACATATTAATTGTAATTACAATACATTTTTCAAACTTTTTCTGTTAAAGATGAGTTTATCTAGTTTACAATTTAGTCTCAGAAATCAATTTCCGACTTATAACGAAATGTGTAGACTTTTTTGAGTTAACGTATATAAAATTAAACATTTTTATGAACTCTTTCTTCTTGTGTTGGCTTTGTCTTTCTATTTGATTCAAGATAGATGAAATTTGTTAGGATTTGGATTAGTTCTGCATGGTCTTTCATCTTTCTTCTATTGTGAAATTTGACTTCCTTCATATTTTCTTGAATCAACGTACATAGAAATGCAATTTTTACTAGACGTATTGCCTTAGAACATATTAATTGTAATTACAATACATTTTTCAAACTTTTTCAGTTAAAGATGAGTTTATCTAGTTTACAATTTAGTCTTAGAAATTAATTTCCGACTTATAACGAAATGTGTAGACTTTTTTGAGTTAACGTATATAAAATTCAACATTTTTATGAACTCTTTCTTCTTTTGTTGGCTTTGTCTTTCTATTTGATTCAAGATAGATGAAATTTGTTAGGATTTGGATTAGTTCTGCATGGACTTTCATCTTTCTTCTATTGTGAAATTTGACTTCCTTCATATTTTCTTGAATCAACGTACATAGAAATGCAATTTTTACTAGACGTATTGCCTTAGAACATATTAATTGTAATTACAATACATATTTCAAACTTTTTCTGTTAAAGATGAGTTTATCTAGTTTAAAATTTAGTCTCAGAAATCAATTTCCGACTTATAACGAAGTGTGTAGACTTTTTCGAGTTAACGTATATAAAATTCAACATTTTTATGAACTCTTTCTTTTTGTGTTAATTTTGTCTTTCTATTTGATTCAAGATAGATGAAATCTGTTAGGATTTGGATTAGTTCTGCATGGTCTTTCATCCTTCTTCTATTGTGAAATTTGACTTCCTTCATATTTTCTTGAATCAACGTACATAGAAATGCAATTTTTACTAGACATATTGCCTTAGAACACGTTAATTGGAATTACAATACATTTTTCAAATTTTTTCTGTTAAATATGAGTTTATCTAGTTTACACTTTAGTCTCAGAAATCAATTTCCGACTTATAACGAAATGTGTAGACTTTTTGAGTTAACGTATATAAAATTCAGCATTTTAATGAACTCTTTCTTTTTATATTGGCTTTGTTTTTCTATTTGATTCAAGATAGATGAAATTTGTTAGGATTTGGATTAGTTCTGCATGGTCTTTCATCTTTCTTCTATTGTGAAATTTGACTTCCTTCATATTTTCTTGAATCAACGTACATAGAAATGCAATTTTTACTAGACGTATTGCCTTAGAACATATTAATTGTAATTACAATACATTTTTTAAACTTTTTCTATTAAAGATGAGTTTATCTAGTTTACAATTTAGTCTCAGAAATCAATTTCCGACTAATAACGAAGTGTGTAAAAGTTTTCGAGTTAACGTATATAAAATTCAACATTTTTATGAACTCTTTCTTTTTGTGTTAACTTTGTCTTTCTATTTGATTCAAGATAGATGAAATTTGTTAGGATTTGGATTAGTTCTGCATGGTCTTTCATCCTTCTTCTATTGTGAAATTTGACTTCCTTCATATTTTCTTGAATCAACGTACATAGAAATGCAATTTTTACTAGACATATTGCCTTAGAACACGTTAATTGGAATTACAATACATTTTTCAAATTTTTTCTGTTAAAGATGAGGTTATCTAGTTTTCACTTTAGTCTCAGAAATCAATTTCCGACTTATAACGAAATGTGTAGACTTTTTTGAGTTAATGTATATAAAATTCAGCATTTTAATGAACTCTTTCTTTTTATATTGGCTTTGTTTTTCTATTTGATTCAAGATAGATGAAATTTGTTAGGATTTGGATTAGTTCTGCATGGTCTTTCATCTTTCTTCTATTGTGAAATTTGACTTCCTTCATATTTTCTTGAATCAACGTACATAGAAATGCAATTTTTACTAGACGTATTGCCTTAGAACATATTAATTGTAATTACAATACATTTTTCAAACTTTTTCTGTTAAAGATGAGTTTATCTAGTTTACAATTTAGTCTCAGAAATCAATTTCCGACTTATAACGAAATGAATAGACTTTTTTGAGTTAACGTATATAAAATTCAGCATTTTAATGAACTCTTTCTTTTTATATTGGCTTTGTCTTTCTATTTGATTCAAGATAGATGAAATTTGTTAGGATTTGGATTAGTTCTGCATTGTCTTTCATCTTTCTTCTATTGTGAAATTTGACTTCCTTCATATTTTCTTGAATCAACGTACATGGAAATGCAATTTTTACTAGACGTATTGCCTTAGAACATATTAATTGTAATTACAATAAATTTTTGAAACTTTTTCCGTTAAAGATGAGTTTATCTAGTTTACAATTTAGTCTCAGAAATCAATTTCCGACTTATAACGAAATGTGTAGACTTTTTTGAGTTAACGTATATAAAAATCAGCATTTTAATGAACTCTTTCTTTTTATATTGGCTTTGTCTTTCTATTTGATTCAAGATAGATGAAATTTGTTAGGATTTGGATTAGTTCTGCATGGTCTTTCATCTTTCTTCTATTGTGAAATTTGACTTCCTTCATATTTTCTTGAATCAACGTACATGGAAATGCAATTTTTACTAGACGTATTACCTTGGAACATATTAATTTTAATTACAATACATTTTTCAAACTTTTTTTGTTAAAGATGATTTTATCTAGTTTACAATTTAGTCTCAGAAATCAATTTCCGACTTATAACGAAATGTGTAGACTTTTTTGAGTTAATGTATATAAAATTCAGCATTTTAATGAACTCTTTCTTTTTATATTGGCTTTGTCTTTCTATTTGATTCAAGATAGATGAAATTTGTTAGGATTTGGATTAGTTCTGCATGGTCTTTCATCTTTCTTCTATTGTGAAATTTGACTTCCTTCATATTTTCTTGAATCAACGTACATAGAAATGCAATTTTTACTAGACGTATTGCCTTAGAACATATTAATTGTAATTACAATACATTTTTCAAACTTTTTCTGTTAAAGATGAGTTTATCTAGTTTACAATTTAGTCTCAGAAATCAATTTCCGACTTATAACGAAATGTGTAGACTTTTTTGAGTTAACGTATATAAAATTCAGCATTTTAATGAACTCTTTCTTTTTATATTGGCTTTGTTTTTCTATTTGATTCAAGATATATGAAATTTGTTAGGATTTGGATTAGTTCTGCATGGTCTTTCATCTTTCTTCTATTGTGAAATTTGACTTCCTTCATATTTTCTTGAATCAATGTACATAGAAATGCAATTTTTACTAGACGTATTGCCTTAGAACACATTAATTGTAATTACAATACATTTTTCGAACTTTTTCTGTTAAAGATGAGTTTATATAGTTTACAATTTAGTCTCAGAAATCAATTTCCGACTTATAACGAAGTGTGTAGACTTTTTCGAGTTAACGTATATAAAATTCAGCATTTTAATGAACTCTTTCTTTTTATATTGGCTTTGTCTTTCTATTTGATTCAAGATAGATGAAATTTGTTAGGATTTGGATTAGTTCTGCATGGTCTTTCATCTTTCTTCTATTGTGAAATTTGACTTCCTTCATATTTTCTTGAATCAACGTACATTGAAATGCAATTTTTACTAGACGTATTGCCTTAGAACATATTAATTGTAATTACAATACATTTTTCAAACTTTTTCTGTTAAAGATGAGTTTATCTAGTTTACAATTTAGTCTCAGAAATCAATTTCCGACTTATAACGAAATGTGTAGACTTTTTCGAGTTAACGTATATAAATTTCAACATTTTTATGAACTCTTTCTTTTTGTGTTAACTTTGTCTTTCTATTTGATTCAAGAAAGATGAAATTTGTTAGGATTTGGATTAGTTCTGCATGGTCTTTCATCCTTCTTCTATTGTGAAATTTGACTTCCTTCATATTTTCTTGAATCAACGTACATAGAAATGCAATTTTTACTAGACGTATTGCCTTAAAACATATTAATTGTAATTACAATACATTTTTCAAACTTTTTCTGTTAAAGATGAGTTTATCTAGTTTACAATTTAGTCTCAGAAATCAATTTCCGACTTATAACGAAATGTGTAGACTTTTTCGAGTTAACGTATATAAAATTCAACATTTTTATGAACTCTTTATTTTTGTGTTACCTTTGTCTTTCTATTTGATTCAAGATAGATGAAATTTGTTAGGATTTGGATTAGTTTTGCATGGTCTTTCATCCTTCTTCTATTGTGAAATTTGACTTCCTTCATATTTTCTTGAATCAACGTACATAGAAATGAAATTTTTACTAGACGAATTGCATTAGAACATACTAATTGTAATTACAATACATTTTTCAAACTTTTTCTGTTAAAGATGAGTTTATCTAGCTTACAATTTAGTCTCAGAAATCAATTTCCGACTTATAACGAAATGTGTAGACTTTTTTCAGTTAACGTATATAAAATTCAGCAATTTAATGAACTTTTTCTTTTTATATTGGCTTTGTCTTTCTATTTGATTCAAGATAGATGAAATTCATTAGGATTTGGATTAGTTCTGCAAGGTCTTTTATCTTTCTTCTATTGTGAAATTTGACTTCCTTCATATTTTCTTGAATCAACGTACATAGAAATGCAATTTTTACTAGACGTATTGCCTTAGAAAATATTAATTGTAATTACAATACAATTTTACTTTTTCTATTAAAGATGAGTTTATCTACTTTACAATTTAGTCTCAGAAATCAATTTCCGACTTATAACGAAATGTGTAGACTTTTTTGAGTTAACGTATATAAAATTCAGCATTTTAATGAACTCTTTCTTTTTATATTGGCTTTGTCTTTCTATTTGATTCAAGATAGATGAAATTTGTTAGGATTTGGATTATTTCTGCATGGTCTTTCATCTTTCTTATATTGTGAAATTTGACTTCCTTCATATTTTCTTGAATCAACGTACATAAAAATGCAATTTTTACTAGACGTATTGCCTTAGAACATATTAATTGTAATTACAATACATTTTTCAAACTTTTTCTGTTAAATTTGAGTTTATCTACTTTCCAATTATTCTCAGAAATCAATTTCCGACTTATACCGAAGAGTGTAGATTTTTTTTGAGTTAACGTATATTAAATTCAACATTTCTATGAACTCTTTGTTTTTGTGTTGGCTTTGTCTTTCTATTTAATTCAAGATAGATGAAATTTGTTAGGATTTGAATTAGTTCTGCATGGTATTTCATCCTTCTTCTATTGTGAAATTTGACTTGCTTCATATTTTCTTGAATCAACGTACATAGAAATGCAATTTTTACAAGACGTATTGCCTTAGAACATATTAATTGTAACTACAATACATTTTTCAAACTTTTTCAGTTAAAGATGAGTTTATCTAGTTTATAATTTAGTCTCAGAAATCAATTTCCGACTTATAACGAAATGTGTAGACTTTTTTCAGTTAACGTATATAAAATTCAGCATTTTAATGAACTTTTTCTTTTTATATTGGATTTGTCTTTCTATTTGATTCAAGATAGATGAAATTCATTAGGATTTGGATTAGTTCTGCAAGGTCTTTTATCTTTCTTCTATTGTGAAATTTGACTTCCTTCATATTTTCTTGAATCAACGTACATAGAAATGCAATTTTTACTAGACGTATTGCCTTAGAAAATATTAATTGTAATTACAATACAATTTTACTTTTTCTATTAAAGATGAGTTTATCTACTTTACAATTTAGTCTCAGAAATCAATTTCCGACTTATAACGAAATGTGTAGACTTTTTTGAGTTAACGTATATAAAATTCAGCATTTTAATGAACTCTTTCTTTTGATATTGGCTTTGTCTTTCTATTTGATTCAAGATAGATGAAATTTGTTAGGATTTGGATTATTTCTGCATGGTCTTTCATCTTTCTTATATTGTGAAATTTGACTTCCTTCATATTTTCTTGAATCAACGTACATAGAAATGCAATTTTTACTAGACGTATTGCCTTAGAACATATTAATTGTAATTACAATACATTTTTCAAACTTTTTCTGTTAAATTTGAGTTTATCTACTTTACAATTTAGTCTCAGAAATCAATTTCCGACTTATACCGAAGAGTGTAGATTTTTTTTGAGTTAACGTATATTAAATTCAACATTTCTATGAACTCTTTGTTTTTGTGTTGGCTTTGTCTTTCTATTTAATTCAAGATAGATGAAATTTTTTAGGATTTGAATTAGTTCTGCATGGTATTTCATCCTTCTTCTATTGTGAAATTTGACTTGCTTCATATTTTCTTGAATCAACGTACATAGAAATGCAATTTTTACAAGACGTATTGCCTTAGAACATATTAATTGTAACTACAATACATTTTTCAAACTTTTTCAGTTAAAGATGAGTTTATCTAGTTTATAATTTAGTCTCAGAAATCAATTTCCGACTTATAACGAAATGTGTAGACTTTTTTGAGTTAATGTATGTAAAATTCAACATTTTTATGAACTCTTTGTTTTTGTGTTGGCTTTGTCTTTCTAATTCATTCAAGATATATGAAATTTGTTACGATTTGGATTAGTTCTGCATGGTCTTTCATCCTTCTTCTATTGTGAAATTTGACTTCCTTCATATTTTCTTTAATCAACGTACATAGAAATTCAATTTTTACTAGACGTATTGCCTTAGAACATATTAATTGTAATTACAATACATTTTTCAAACTTTTTCTGTTAAAGATGAGTTTATCTAGTTTATAATTTAGTCTCAGAAATCAATTTCCGACTTATAACGAAATGTGTAGACTTTTTCGAGTTAACGTATATAAAATTCAACATTTTTATGAACTCTTTCTTTTTGTGTTACCTTTGTCTTTCTATTTGATTCAAGATAGATGAAATTTGTTAGGATTTGGATTAGTTTTGCATGGTCTTTCATCCTTCTTCTATTGTGAAATTTGACTTCCTTCATATTTTCTTGAATCAACGTACATAGAAATGAAATTTTTACTAGACGAATTGCATTAGAACATACTAATTGTAATTACAATACATTTTTCAAACTTTTTCTGTTAAAGATGAGTTTATCTAGCTTACAATTTAGTCTCAGAAATCAATTTCCGACTTATAACGAAATGTGTAGAATTTTTTCAGTTAACGTATATAAAATTCAGCATTTTAATGAACTTTTTCTTTTTATATTGGCTTTGTCTTTCTATTTGATTCAAGATAGATGAAATTCATTAGGATTTGGATTAGTTCTGCAAGGTCTTTTATCTTTCTTCTATTGTGAAATTTGACTTCCTTCATATTTTCTTGAATCAACGTACATAGAAATGCAATTTTTACTAGACGTATTTCCTTAGAAAATATTAATTGTAATTACAATACAATTTTACTTTTTCTATTAAAGATGAGTTTATCTAGTTTACAATTTAGTCTCAGAAATCAATTTCCGACTTATAACGAAATGTGTAGACTTTTTTGAGTTAACGTATATAAAATTCAGCATTTTAATGAACTCTTTCTTTTTATATTGGCTTTGTCTTTCTATTTGATTCAAGATAGATGAAATTTGTTAGGATTTGGATTATTTCTGCATGGTCTTTCATCTTTCTTATATTGTGAAATTTGACTTCCTTCATATTTTCTTGAATCAACGTACATAGAAATGCAATTTTTACTAGACGTATTGCCTTAGAACATATTAATTGTAATTACAATACATTTTTCAAACTTTTTCTGTTAAATTTGAGTTTATCTAATTTACAATTTAGTCTCAGAAATCAATTTCCGACTTATACCGAAGAGTGTAGATTTTTTTTGAGTTAACGTATATTAAATTCAACATTTCTATGAACTCTTTGTTTTTGTGTTGGCTTTGTCTTTCTATTTAATTCAAGATAGATGAAAATTGTTAGGATTTGAATTAGTTCTGCATGGTATTTCATCCTTCTTCTATTGTGAAATTTGACTTGCTTCATATTTTCTTGAATCAACGTACATAGAAATGCAATTTTTACAAGACGTATTGCCTTAGAACATATTAATTGTAACTACAATACATTTTTCAAACTTTTTCGGTTAAAGATGAGTTTATCTAGTTTATAATTTAGTCTCAGAAATCAATTTCCGACTTATAACGAAATGTGTAGACTTTTTTGAGTTAATGTATGTAAAATTCAACATTTTTATGAACTCTTTGTTTTTGTGTTGGCTTTGTCTTTCTAATTCATTCAAGATAGATGAAATTTGTTACGATTTGGATTAGTTCTGCATGGTCTTCCATCCTTCTTCTATTGTGAAATTTGACTTCCTTCATATTTTCTTTAATCAACGTACATAGAAATGCAATTTTTACTTGACGTATTGCCTTAGAACATATTAATTGTAATTACAATACATTTTTCAAACTTTTTCTGTTAAAGATGAGTTTATCTAGTTTACAATTTATTCTCAGAAATCAATTTCCGACTTATAACGAAATGTGTAGACTTTTTCGAGTTAACGTATATAAATTTCAACATTTTTATGAACTCTTTCTTTTTGTGTTAACTTTGTCTTTCTATTTGATTCAAGAAAGATGAAATTTGTTAGGATTTGGATTAGTTCTGCATGGTCTTTCATCCTTCTTCTATTGTGAAATTTGACTTCCTTCATATTTTCTTGAATCAACGTACATAGAAATGCAATTTTTACTAGACGTATTGCCTTAGAACATATTAATTGTAATTACAATACATTTTCAAACTTTTTCTATTAAAGTTTATCTAGTTTGCAATTTAGTCTCAGAAATCAATTTCCGACTTATAACGAAGTGTATAGACTTTTTTGAGTTAACGTATATAAAATTCAACATTTTTATGAATTCTTTCTTTTTGTGTTGGCTTTGTCTTTCTATTTGATTCAAGATAGATGAAATTTGTTAGGATTTGGATCAGTTCTGCATGGTCTTTCATCCTTCTTCTATTGTGAAATTTGACTTCCTTCATATTTTCTTGAATCAACGTACATAGAAATGCAATTTTTACTTGACGTATTGCCTTAGAACATATTAATTGTAATTACATTACATTTTCAAACTGTTTCTATTAAAGATGAGTTTATCTTGTTTACAATTTAGTCTCAGAAATCAATTTCCGACTAATAACGAAGTGTGTAGACTTTTTTGAGTTAACGTATATAAAATTCAACATTTTTATGAACTCTTTCTTTTTGTGTTGGCTTTGTCTTTCTATTTGATTCAAGATAGATGAAATTTGTTAGGATTTGGATTAGTTCTGGGTGATCTTTCATCCTTCTTCTATTGTGAAATTCCGCTTCCTTCATATTTTCTTGAATCAACGTACATAGAAATGAAATTTTTACTAGACTTATTGCCTTAGAACATATTAATTGTAATTACAATATATTTATCAAACTTTTTTTTTTGTTAAAGATGAGTTTATCTAGTTTACAATTTAGTCTCAGAAATCAATTTCCGACTTATAACGAAATGTGTATACTTTTTTGAGTTAACGTATATAAAATTCAGCATTTTAATGAACTCTTTCTTTTTATATTGGCTTTGTCTTTCTATTTGATTCAAGATAGATGAAATTTGTTAGGATTTGGATTAGTTTTGCTTGGTCTTTCATCCTTCTTCTATTGTGAAATTTGACTTCCTTCATATTTTCTTGGATCAACGTACATAGAAATACGATTTTTACTAGAACTATTGCCTTAGAACATATTAATTATAATTACAATACATTTTTTAAACTTTCTCTGTTAAAGATGATTTTATCTAGTTTACAACTGAGTCTCGGAAATCAATTTCCGACTTATAACGAAGTGCGTAGACTTTTTTTGAGTTAACGTAAATAAAGTCAACATTTTTATGAACTCTTTCTTTTAGTGTTGGCTTTGTCTTTCAATTTGATTCAAATAGATGAAATTTTTTAGAATTTGGATTAGTTCTGTCTGGCCTTTCATCCTTCTTCTATTGTGAAATTTGACTTCCTTCATATTTTCTTTAATCAATGTACATAGAAATGCAATTTTTACTAGACGTAATGCCGTAGAACATATTATTTGTGATTACAATACATTTTTCAAACTTTTTCTGTTAAAGATGAGTTTATCTAGTTTACAATTTAGTTTCAGAAATCAGTTTCAGACTTATAACGAAGTGTGTAGACTTTTTTGAGTTAACGTATGTAAAATTCAACATTTTTATGAACTCTTTCTCTTTGTGTTGGTTTTGTCTTTCCATTTCATTCAAGATTTTCTTTTTTTGTTAGTTTTGTCTTTTTATTTCATTCAAGATACATGAAATCTGTAAGGATTTGCATTAGTTCTGCACAGTCTTTCATCCTTCTGCTATTGTGAAATTTGAATACCTTCATATTTTCTTGAACCAATGGACATAGAAATGCAATTTTTACTAGACGTAATGCCTTAGAACATATTATTTGTGATTACAATACATTTTTCAAACTTTTTCTGTTAAAGATGAGTTTATCTAGTTTACAATTTAGTTTCAGAAATCAGTTTCAGACTTATAACGAAGTGTCTAGACTTTTTTGAGTTAACGTATATAAAATTCAACATTTTTATGAACTCTTTCTTTTTGTGTTGGCTTTGTCTTTCTATTTGATTCAAGATAGATGAAATTTTTTAGGATTTGGATTAGTTCTGGGTGATCTTTCATCCTTCTTCTATTGTGAAATTCCGCTTCCTTCATATTTTCTTGAATCAACGTACATAGAAATGAAATTTTTACTAGACTTATTGCCTTAGAACATATTAATTGTAATTACAATATATTTATCAAACTTTTTTTTTTGTTAAAGATGAGTTTATCTAGTTTACAATTTAGTCTCAGAAATCAATTTCTGACTTTTAACGAAATGTGTACACTTTTTTGAGTTAACCTATACAAAATTCAATATTTTTATGAACTCTTATTTTTGTATTGGCTTTGTCTTTCTATTTGATTCAAGATAGGTGAAATTTGTTAGGATTTGGATTAGTTATGCGTGATATTTCATCCTTCTTCTATTGTGAAATTCTGCTTCCTTCATATTTTCTTGAATCAACGTACATAGAAATGAAACTTTTACTAGACGTATTGCCTTAGAACATATTAATTGTAATTACTATACATCTTTCAAACTTTTTCTGTTAAAGATGAGTTTATCTAGTTTACAATTTAATTTCATAAATTGATTTCATACTTATAACCAAGTGTGTACACTTTTTTGAGTTAACGTATATAAAATTCAACATTTTTATGAACTCTTTCTTTTTGTTTGGCTTTGTCTTTCTATTTGATTCAAGATAGATGAAATTTGTTAGGATTTGGATTAGTTCTGCGTGATCTTTCATCCTTCTTATATTGTGAAATTCTGCTTCCTTCATATTTTCTTGAATCAACGTACATAGAAATGCAATTTTTACTAGACGTATTGCCTTAGAACGTATTAATTGTAATTACAATACATTTTTCAAACTTTTTCTGTTAAAGATGAGTTTATCTAGTTTACAATTTAGTCTCAGAAATCAATTTCCGACTTATAACGGAATGTGTATACTTTTTTGAGTTAACGTATATAAAATTCAGCATTTTAATGAACTCTTTCTTTTTATATTGGCTTTGTCTTTCTATTTGATTCAAGATAGATGAAATTTGTTAGGATTTGGATTAGTTTTGCTTGGTCTTTCATCCTTCTTCTATTGTGAAATTTGACTTCCTTCATATTTTCTTGGATCAACGTACATAGAAATACGATTTTTACTAGAACTATTGCCTTAGAACATATTAATTATAATTACAATACATTTTTTAAACTTTCTCTGTTAAAGATGATTTTATCTAGTTTACAACTGAGTCTCGGAAATCAATTTCCGACTTATAACGAAGTGCGTAGACTTTTTTTTGAGTTAACGTAAATAAAGTCAACATTTTTATGAACTCTTTCTTTTAGTGTTGGCTTTGTCTTTCAATTTGATTCAAATAGATGAAATTTTTTAGAATTTGGATTAGTTCTGTCTGGCCTTTCATCCTTCTTCTATTGTGAAATTTGACTTCCTTCATATTTTCTTTAATCAATGTACATAGAAATGCAATTTTTACTAGACGTAATGCCGTAGAACATATTATTTGTGATTACAATACATTTTTCAAACTTTTTCTGTTAAAGATGAGTTTATCTAGTTTACAATTTAGTTTCAGAAATCAGTTTCAGACTTATAACGAAGTGTGTAGACTTTTTTGAGTTAACGTATGTAAAATTCAACATTTTTATGAACTCTTTCTCTTTGTGTTGGTTTTGTCTTTCCATTTCATTCAAGATTTTCTTTTTTTGTTAGTTTTGTCTTTTTATTTCATTCAAGATACATGAAATCTGTAAGGATTTGCATTAGTTCTGCACGGTCTTTCATCCTTCTGCTATTGTGAAATTTGAATACCTTCATATTTTCTTGAACCAATGGACATAGAAATGCAATTTTTACTAGACGTAATGCCTTAGAACATATTATTTGTGATTACAATACATTTTTCAAACTTTTTCTGTTAAAGATGAGTTTATCTAGTTTACAATTTAGTTTCAGAAATCAGTTTCAGACTTATAACGAAGTGTGTAGACTTTTTTGAGTTAACGTATATAAAATTCAACATTTTTATGAACTCTTTCTTTTTGTGTTGGCTTTGTCTTTCTATTTGATTCAAGATAGATGAAATTTGTTAGGATTTGGATTAGTTCTGCATGGTCTTTCATCCTTCATATATTGTGAAATTTGACTTCCTTCATATTTTCTTGAATCAACGTACATAGAAATGCAATTTTTACTTGACGTATTGCCTTAGAACATATTAATTGTAATTACAATACATTTTTCGAACTTTTTCTGTTAAAGATGAGTTTATCTAGTTTACAATTTAGTCTCAGAAATCAATTTCCGACTTATAACGAAATGTGTAGACTTTTTTGAGTTAACGGATGTAAAATTCAAAAAATTTATGAACTCTTTCTTTTTGTGTTGGCTTTGTCTTTCTATTTGATTCAAGATAGATGAAATTTGTTAGGATTTTGATTAGTTCTGCATGGTCTTTCATCCTTCTTCTATTGTGAAATCTGACTTCCTTCATATTTTCTTGAATCAACGTACATAGAAATGCAATTTTTACTAGACGTATTGCCTTAGAACATATTAATTGTAATTACAATACATTTTCAAACTTTTTCTGTTAAAGATGAGTTTAACTAGTTTACAATTTAGTCTCAGAAATCAATTTCCCACTTATAACGAAATGTGTAGACTTTTTTGAGTTAACGTATATTAAATTCAACATTTTTATGAACTCTTTCTTTTTGTGTTGGCTTTGTCTTTCTATTTGATTAAATATAGATGAAATTTGTTAGGATTTGGATTAGTTCTGCATGGTCTTTCATCCTTCTTCTATTGTGAAATTTGACTTCCTTCATATTTTCTTGAATCAACATACATAGAAATGCAATTTTTACTTGACGTATTGCCTTAGAACATATTAATTGTAATTACAATACATTTTTCAAACTTTTTCTGTTAAAGATGAGTTTAACTAGTTTACAATTTAGTCTCAGAAATCAATTTCCCACTTATAACGAAGTGTGTAGACTTTTTTGAGTTAACGTATATTAAATTCAACATTTTTATGAACTCTTTCTTTTTGTGTTGGCTTTGTCTTTCTATTTGATTCAAGATAGATGAAATTTGTTAGGATTTGGATTAGTTTTAAATGGTCTTTCATCCTTTTCTATTGTGAAATTTGACTTCCTTCATATTTTCTTGAATCAACGTACATAGAAATGCAATTTTTACTAGAACATATTAATTGTAATTACAATACATTTTTCAAACTTTTTCTGTTAAAGATGAGTTTATATAGATTACAATTTAGTCTCAGAAATCAATTTCCGACTTTCAACGAAATGTGTAGACTTTTTTGAGTTAACATATATAAAATTCAACATTTTTATGAACTCTTTCTTTTTGTGTTGGCTTTGTCTTTCTATTTGATTCAAGATAGATGAAATTTGTTAGGATTTGGATTAGTTCTACATGGTCTTTCATCCTTCTTCTATTGTGAAATTTGACTTCCTTCATATTTTCTTGAATCAACGTACATAGAAATGCAATTTTTAGTAGACGTAATGCCTTAGAACATATTATTTGTGATTACAATACATTTTTAAAACTTTTTCAGTTAAAGATGAGTAATCAATTTCTGACTTATAACGAAGTGTGTAGACTATTTTGAGTTAACGTATATTAAATTCAACATTTTTATGAACTCTTTCTTTTTGTGTTGGCTTTGTCTTTCTATTTGATTCAAGATAGATGAAATTTGTTAGGATTTGGATTAGTTTTGCATGGTCTTTCATCCTTTTCTATTGTGAAATTTGACTTCCTTCATATTTTCTTGAATCAACGTACATAGAAATGCAATTTTTACTAGACGTATTGCCTTAGAACATATTAATTGTAATTACAATACATTTTTCAAACTTTTTCTGTTAAAGATGAGTTATCTAGTTTACAATTTAGTCTCAGAAATCAATTTCCGACTTTTAACGAAATGTGTAGACTTTTTTGAGTTAACGTATATAAAATTCAACATTCTTATGAACTCTTTCTTTTTGTGTTTGCTTTGTCTTTCTATTTGATTCAAGATAGATGAAATTTGTTAGGATTTGGATTAGTTCTGCATGGTCTTTCATCCTTCTTCTATTGTGAAATTTGACTTCCTTCATATTTTCATGAATCAACGTACATAGAAATGCAATTTTTACTAGACGTATTGCCTTAGAACATATTAATTGTAATTACAATACATTTTTCAAACTTTTTCTGTTAAAGATGAGTTTATCTAGTTTACAATTTAGTCTCAGAAATCAATTTCCGACTTATAACGAAATGTGTAGACTTTTTTGAGTTAACGTATATAAAATTCAACATTTTTATGAACTCTTTCTTTTTGTGTTGGCCTTGTCTTCTTATTTGATTCAAGATAGATGAAATTTGTTAGGATTTGGATTAGTTCTGCATGGTCTTTCATCCTTCTTCTATTGTGAAATTTGACTTGCTTCATATTTTCTTGAATCAACGTACATAGAAATGCAATTTTTACTAGACGTATTGCCTTAGAACATATTAATTGTAATTACAATATATTTTTCAAACTTTTTCTGTTAAAGATGAGTTTATCTAGTTTAGAATTTAGTCTCAGAAATCAATTTCCGACTTATTACGAAACGTGTAGACTTTTTTGAGTTAATGTATATAAAATTCAACATTTTTATGAACTCTTTCTTTTTGTGTTGGCTTTGTCTTTCTATTTGATTCAAGATACATGAAATTTGTTAGGATTCGGATTAGTTCTGCATGGTCTTTCATCCTTCTTCTATTGTGAAATTTGACTTCCTTCATATTTTCTTGAATCAACGTACATAGAAATGCATTTTTACTAGACGTATTGCCTTAGAACATATTAATTGTAATTACAATACATTTTTCAAACTTTTTCTGTTAAAGATGAGTTTATCTAGTTTACAATTTAGTCTCAGAAATCAATTTCCGACTTATAACGAAATGTGTAGACTTTTTTGAGTTAACGTATATAAAATTCAACAATTTTATGAACTCTTTCTTTTTGTGTTGGCTTTGTCTTTCTATCTGATTCAAGATAGATGAAATTCGTTAGGATTTTGATTAGTTCTGCATGGTCTTTCATCCTTCTTCTATTGTGAAATTAGACTTCCTTCATATTTTCTTGAATCAACGTACATAGAAATGCAATTTTTACTAGGCGTATTGCCTTAGAACATATTAATTATAATTACAATACATTTTTCAAACTTTTTCTGTTAAATATGAGTTTATCTAGTTTACAATTTAGTCTCAGAAATCAATTTCCGACTTATAACGAAGTGTGTAGACTTTTTTGAGTTAACGTATATAAAATTCAAAAATTTTATGAACTCTTTCTTTTTGTGTTGGATTTGTCTTTCTATTTGATTCAAGATAGATGAAATTTGTTAGGATTTGGATTAGTTTTGCATGGTCTTTCATCCTTCTTCTATGGTGAAATTTGACTTCCTTTATATTTTCTTGAATCAACGTACATAGAAATGCAATTTTACTAGACTATTGCCTTAGAACATATTAATTGTAATTACAATACATTTTTCAAACTTTTTCTGTTAAAGATGAGTTTATCTAGTTTACAATTTAGTCTCAGAAATCAATTATCGACTTATAACAAAATGTGTAGACTTTTTTGAGTTAACGTATATAAAATTCAACATTTTTATGAACTCTTTCTTTTTGTGTTGGATTTGTCTTTCTATCTGATTCAAGATAGATGAAATTTGCTAGGATTTGGATAAGTTCTGCATGGTCTTTCATCCTTCTTCTATTGTGAAATTTGACTTCCTTAATATTTTCTTAAACCAACGTACATAGAAATGCAATTTTTACTAGACGTATTGCCTTAGAACATATTAATTGTAATTACAATACTTTTTTCAAACTTTTGCTGTTAAAGATGAGTTTATCTAGTTTACAATTTAGTCTCAGAAATCAATTATCGACTTATAACAAAATGTGTAGACTTTTTTGAGTTAACGTATATAAAATTCAACATTTTTATGAACTCTTTCTTTTTGTGTTGGATTTGTCTTTCTATTTGATTCAAGATAGATGAAATTTTCTAGGATTTGGATAAGTTCTGCATGGTCTTTCATCCTTCTTCTATTTTGAAATTTGACTTCCTTCATATTTTCTTGAATCAACGTACATAGAATGCAATTTTTACTAGACGTATTGCCTTAAAACATATTAATTGTAATTACAATACATTTTTCAAATTTTTTCTGTTAAAGATGAGTTTATCTAGTTTACAATGTAGTCTCAGAAATCAATTTCCGACTTATAACGAAGTGTGTAGACTTTTTTGAGTTAACGTATATAAAATTCAACAATTTTATGAACTCTTTCTTTTTGTGTTGGATTTGTCTTTCTATTTGATTCAAGATAGATGAAATTTGTTAGGATTTGGATTAGTTTTGCATGGTCTTTCATCCTTCTTCTATTGTGAAATTTGACTTCCTTCATATTTTCTTGAATCAACGTACATAGAAATGCAATTTTTACCAGACGTATTGCCTTAGAACATATTAATTGTAATTACAATACATTTTTCAAACTTTTTCTGTTAAAGATGAGTTTATCTAGTTTACAATTTAGTCTCAGAAATCAATTTCCGACATATAACGAAATGTGTAGACTTTTTCGAGTTAACGTATATAAAATTCAACATTTTTATGAACTCTTTCTTTTTGTGTTACCTTTGTCTTTCTATTTGATTCAAGATAGATGAAATTTGTTAGGATTTGGATTAGTTTTGCATGGTCTTTCATCCTTCTTCTATTGTGAAATTTGACTTCCTTCATATTTTCTTGAATCAACGTACATAGAAATGAAATTTTTACTAGACGAATTGCATTAGAACATAATAATTGTAATTACAATACATTTTTCAAACTTTTTCTGTTAAAGATGAGTTTATCTAGCTTACAATTTAGTCTCAGAAATCAATTTCCGACTTATAACGAAATGTGTAGACTTTTTTCAGTTAACGTATATAAAATTCAGCATTTTAATGAACTTTTTCTTTTTATATTGGCTTTGTCTTTCTATTTGATTCAAGATAGATGAAATTCATTAGGATTTGGATTAGTTCTGCAAGGTCTTTTATCTTTCTTCTATTGTGAAATTTGACTTCCTTCATATTTTCTTGAATCAACGTACATAGAAATGCAATTTTTACTAGACGTATTGCCTTAGAAAATATTAATTGTAATTACAATACAATTTTACTTTTTCTATTAAAGATGAGTTTATCTACTTTACAATTTAATCTCAGAAATCAATTTCCGACTTATAACGAAATGTGTAGACTTTTTTGAGTTAACGTATATAAAATTCAGCATTTTAATGAACTCTTTCTTTTTATATTGGCTTTGTCTTTCTATTTGATTCAAGATAGATGAAATTTGTTAGGATTTGGATTATTTCTGCATGGTCTTTCATCTTTCTTATATTGTGAAATTTGACTTCCTTCATATTTTCTTGAATCAACGTACATAGAAATGCAATTTTTACTAGACGTATTGCCTTAGAACATATTAATTGTAATTACAATGCATTTTTCAAACTTTTTCTGTTAAATTTGAGTTTATCTAATTTACAATTTAGTCTCAGAAATCAATTTCCGACTTATACCGAAGAGTGTAGATTTTTTTTGAGTTAACGTATATTAAATTCAACATTTCTATGAACTCTTTGTTTTTGTGTTGGCTTTGTCTTTCTATTTAATTCAAGATAGATGAAATTTGTTAGGATTTGAATTAGTTCTGCATGGTATTTCATCCTTCTTCTATTGTGAAATTTGACTTGCTTCATATTTTCTTGAATCAACGTACATAGAAATGCAATTTTTACAAGACGTATTGCCTTAGAACATATTAATTGTAACTACAATACATTTTTCAAACTTTTTCGGTTAAAGATGAGTTTATCTAGTTTATAATTTAGTCTCAGAAATCAATTTCCGACTTATAACGAAATGTGTAGACTTTTTTGAGTTAATGTATGTAAAATTCAACATTTTTATGAACTCTTTGTTTTTGTGTTGGCTTTGTCTTTCTAATTCATTCAAGATAGATGAAATTTGTTACGATTTGGATTAGTTCTGCATGGTCTTTCATCCTTCTTCTATTGTGAAATTTGACTTCCTTCATATTTTCTTTAATCAACATACATAGAAATGCAATTTTTACTTGACGTATTGCCTTAGAAAATATTAATTGTAATTACAATACATTTTTCAAACTTTTTCTGTTAAAGATGAGTTTATCTAGTTTACAATTTATTCTCAGAAATCAATTTCCGACTTATAACGAAATGTGTAGAATTTTTTGAGTTAACGTATGTAAAATTCAACATTTTTATGAACTCTTTGTTTTTGTGTTGGCTTTGTCTTTCTAATTCATTCAAGATAGATGAAATTTGTTACGATTTGGATTAGTTCTGCATGGTCTTTCATCCTTCTTCTATTGTGAAATTTGACTTCCTTCATATTTTCTTTAATCAACGTACATAGAAAAGCAATTTTTACTAGACGTATTGCCTTAGAACATATTAATTGTAATTACAATACATTTTTCAAACTTTTTCTGTTAAAGATGAGTTTATCTAGTTTACAATTTAGTCTCAGAAATCAATTTCCGACTTATAACGAAATGTGTAGACTTTTTCGAGTTAACGTATATAAATTTCAACATTTTTATGAACTCTTTCTTTTTGTGTTAACTTTGTCTTTCTATTTGATTCAAGAAAGATGAAATTTGTTTGGATTTGGATTAGTTCTGCATGGTCTTTCATCCTTCTTCTATTGTGAAATTTGACTTCCTTCATATTTTCTTGAATCAACGTACATAGAAATGCAATTTTTACTAGACGTATTGCCTTAGAACATATTAATTGTAATTACAATACATTTTTCAAACTTTTTCTGTTAAAGATGAGTTTATCTAGTTTACAATTTAGTCTCAGAAATCAATTTCCGACTTATAACGAAATGTGTAGACTTTTTCGAGTTAACGTATATAAAATTCAACATTTTTATGAACTCTTTCTTTTTGTGTTACCTTTGTCTTTCTATTTGATTCAAGATAGATGAAATTTGTTAGGATTTGGATTAGTTTTGCATGGTCTTTCATCCTTCTTCTATTGTGAAATTTGACTTCCTTCATATTTTCTTGAATCAACGTACATATAAATGAAATTTTTACTAGACGAATTGCATTAGAACATACTAATTGTAATTACAATACATTTTTCAAACTTTTTCTGTTAAAGATGAGTTTATCTAGCTTACAATTTAGTCTCAGAAATCAATTTCCGACTTATAACGAAATGTGTAGACTTTTTTCAGTTAACGTATATAAAATTCAGCATTTTAATGAACTTTTTCTTTTTATATTGGCTTTGTCTTTCTATTTGATTCAAGATAGATGAAATTCATTAGGATTTGGATTAGTTCTGCAAGGTCTTTTATCTTTCTTCTATTGTGAAATTTGACTTCCTTCATATTTTCTTGAATCAACGTACATAGAAATGCAATTTTTACTAGACGTATTTCCTTAGAAAATATTAATTGTAATTACAATACAATTTTACTTTTTCTATTAAAGATGAGTTTATCTAGTTTACAATTTAGTCTCAGAAATCAATTTCCGACTTATAACGAAATGTGTAGACTTTTTTGAGTTAACGTATATAAAATTCAGCATTTTAATGAACTCTTTCTTTTTATATTGGCTTTGTCTTTCTATTTGATTCAAGATAGATGAAATTTGTTAGGATTTGGATTATTTCTGCATGGTCTTTCATCTTTCTTATATTGTGAAATTTGACTTCCTTCATATTTTCTTGAATCAACGTACATAGAAATGCAATTTTTACTAGACGTATTGCCTTAGAACATATTAATTGTAATTACAATACATTTTTCAAACTTTTTCTGTTAAATTTGAGTTTATCTACTTTACAATTTAGTCTCAGAAATCAATTTCCGACTTATACCGAAGAGTGTAGATTTTTTTTGAGTTAACGTATATTAAATTCAACATTTCTATGAACTCTTTGTTTTTGTGTTGGCTTTGTCTTTCTATTTAATTCAAGATAGATGAAATTTGTTAGGATTTGAATTAGTTGTGCATGGTATTTCATCCTTCTTCTATTGTGAAATTTGACTTGCTTCATATTTTCTTGAATCAACGTACATAGAAATGCAACTTTTACAAGACGTATTGCCTTAGAACATATTAATTGTAACTACAATACATTTTTCAAACTTTTTCAGTTAAAGATGAGTTTATCTAGTTTATAATTTAGTCTCAGAAATCAATTTCCGACTTATAACGAAATGTGTAGACTTTTTTGAGTTAATGTATGTAAAATTCAACATTTTTATGAACTCTTTGTTTTTGTGTTGGCTTTGTCTTTCTAATTCATTCAAGATAGATGAAATTTGTTACGATTTGGATTAGTTCTGCATGGTCTTTCATCCTTCTTCTATTGTGAAATTTGACTTCCTTCATATTTTCTTGAATCAACGTACATAGAAATGCAATTTTTACTAGACGTATTTCCTTTGAACATATTAATTGTAATTACAATACATTTTTCAAACTTTTTCTGTTAAAGATGAGTTTATCTAGTTTACAATTTAGTCTCAGAAATAAATTTCCGACTTATAACGAAATGTGTAGAATTTTTTGAGTTAACGTATGTAAAATTCAACATTTTTATGAACTCTTTGTTTTTGTGTTGGCTTTGTCTTTCTAATTCATTCAAGATAGATGAAATTTGTTACGATTTGGATTAGTTCTGCATGGTCTTTCATCCTTCTTCTATTGTGAAATTTGACTTCCTTCATATTTTCTTTAATCAACGTACGTAGAAAAGCAATTTTTACTAGACGTATTGCCTTAGAACATATTAATTGTAATTACAATACATTTTTCAAACTTTTTCTGTTAAAGATGAGTTTATCTAGTTTACAATTTAGTCTCAGAAATCAATTTCCGACTTATAACGAAATGTGTAGACTTTTTCGAGTTAACGTATATAAAATTCAACATTTTTATGAACTCTTTCTTTTTGTGTAACTTTGTCTTTCTATTTGATTCAGGATAGAAGAAATTTGTTAGGATTTGGATTAGTTCTGCATGGTCTTTCATCCTTCTTCTATTGTTAAATTTGACTTCCTTCATATTTTCTTGAATCAACGTACATAGAAATGCAATTTTTACTAGACATATTGCCTTAGAACACATTAATTGTAATTACAATACATTTTTCGAACTTTTTCTGTTAAAGATGAGTTTATCTAGTTTACAATTTAGTCTCAGAAATCAATTTCCGATTTATAACGAAATGTGTAGACTTTTTTGAGTTAACGTATATAAAATTCAGCATTTTAATGAACTCTTTCTTTTTATATTGGCTTTGTCTTTCTATTTGATTCAAGATTGATGAAATTTTTTAGGATTTGGATTAGTTTTGCATGGTCTTTCATCCTTCTTCTTTGTTGAAATTTGACTTCCTTCATATTTTCTTGAATCAACATACATAGAAATGCAATTTTTAATAGACGTATTGCCTTAGAACATATTAATTGTAATTACAATACATTTTTCAAACTTTTTCTGTTAAAGATGAGTTTATCTAGTTTACAATTTAGTCTCAGAAATCAATTTCCGACTTATAACGAAATGTGTAGACTTTTTTGAGTTAACGTATATAAAATTCAACATTTTTATGAACTCTTTCTTTTTATGTTGGCTTTGTCTTTCTCTTTGATTCATGATAGATGAAATTTGTTAGGATTTGTATTAGTTCTGCATGGCCTTTCATCTTTCTTTTATTGTGAAATTTGACTTCCTTCATATTTTCTTGAATCAACGTACATAGAAATGCAATTTTCACTAGACGTATTGCCTTAGAACATATTAATTGTAATTACAATACATTTTTCAAACTTTTTCTGTTAAAGATGAGTTTATCTAGTTTACAATTTAGTCTCAGAAATCAATTTCCGACTTATAACGAAATGTGTAGACTTTTTTGAGTTAACGTATATAAAATTCAACATCCTTATGAACTCTTTGTTTTTATGTTGGCTTTGTCTTTGTATTTGATTCAAGATGGATGAAATTTGTTAGGATTTGGATTATTTCTGCATGGTCTTTCGTCCTTCTTCTATTGTGAAATTTGACTTCCTTCATATTTTATTGAATCAACGTACATAGAAATGCAATTTTTACTAGACGTTTTGCCTTAGAACATATTAATTGTAATTACAATACATTTTTCAAAATTTTTCTGTTAAAGATGAGTTTATCTAGTTTACAATTTAGTCTCAGAAATCAATTTCCGACTTATAACGAAATGTGTAGACTTTTTTGAGTTAACGTATATAAAATTCAACATTTTTATGAACTCTTTCTTTTTATGTTGGCTTTGTCTTTCTATCTGATTCAAGATAGATGAAATTTGTTAGGATTTGGATTAGTTCTGCATGATCATTCATCTTTTTTCTATTGTGAAATTTGACTTCCTTGATATTTTCTTGAATCAACGTACATAGAAATGAAATTTTTATTAGAGGTATTACCTTATAACATACTAATTGTAATTACAATATATTTTTCAAACTTTTTCTGTTAAAGATGAGTTTATCTAGTTTACAATTTAGTCTCAGAAATCAGCTTCCGACTTATAACGAAGTGTGTAGACTATTTTGAGTTAACGTATATAAAATTCAACATCCTTATGAACTCTTTCTTTTTATGTTGGCTTTGTCTTTCTATTTGATTCAAGAGAGATGAAATTTGTTAGGATTCGGATTAGTTCTGCATGATCATTCATCTTTTTTCTATTGTGAAATTTGACTTCCTTCATATTTTCTTGAATCAACGTACATAGAAATGCAATTTTTACTAGACGTATTGCCTTAGAACATATTAATTGTAGTTACAATACATTTTTCAAACTTTTTCTGTTAAAGATGAGTTTATCTAGTTTACAATTTAGTCTCAGAAATTAATTTCCGACTTATAACGAAATGTGTAGACTTTTTTGAGTTAACGTATATAAAATTCAACATCCTTATGAACTCTTTGTTTTTATGTTGGCTTTGTCTTTGTATTTGATTCAAGATGGATGAAATTTGTTAGGATTCGGATTAGTTCTGCATGATCATTCATCTTTTTTCTATTGTGAAATTTGACTTCCTTGTTATTTTCTTGAATCAACTTACATAGAAATGCAATTTTTACTAGACGTATTGCCTTAGAACATATTAATTGTAATTACAATACATTTTTCAAACTTTTTCTGTTAAAGATGAGTTTATCTAGTTTACAATTTAGTCTCAGAAATCAATTTCCGACTTATAACGAAATGTGTAGACTTTTTTGAGTTAACGTACATAAAATTCAACATTTTTATGAACTCTTTCTTTTTGTGTTGGCTTTGTCTTTCTATTTGATTCAAGATAGATGAAATTTGTTAGGATTTGGATTAGTTCTGCATGGTCTTTCATCCTTCTTCTATTGTGAAATTTGACTTCCTTCATATTTTCTTTAATCAACGTACATAGAAATGCAATTTTTACTAGACGTATTGCCTTAGAACATATTAATTGTAATTACAATACATTTTTCAAACTTTTTCTGTTAAAGATGAGTTTATCTAGTTTACAATTTATTCTCAGAAATCAATTTCCGACTTATAACGAAATGTGTAGAATTTTTTGAGTTAACGTATGTAAAATTCAACATTTTTATGAACTCTTTGTTTTTGTGTTGGCTTTGTCTTTCTAATTCATTCAAGATAGATGAAATTTGTTACGATTTGGATTAGTTCTGCATGGTCTTTCATCCTTCTTCTATTGTGAAATTTGACTTCCTTCATATTTTCTTTAATCAACGTACATAGAAAAGCAATTTTTACTAGACGTATTGCCTTAGAACATATTAATTGTAATTAAAATACATTTTTCAAACTTTTTCTGTTAAAGATGAGTTTATCTAGTTTACAATTTAGTCTTAGAAATCAATTTCCGACTTATAACGAAATGTGTAGACTTTTTCGAGTTAACGTATATAAATTTCAACATTTTTATGAACTCTTTCTTTTTGTGTTAACTTTGTCTTTCTATTTGATTCAAGAAAGATGAAATTTGTTAGGATTTGGATTAGTTCTGCATGGTCTTTCATCCTTCTTCTATTGTGAAATTTGACTTCCTTCATATTTTCTTGAATCAACGTACATAGAAATGCAATTTTTACTAGACGTATTGCCTTAAAACATATTAATTGTAATTACAATACATTTTTCAAACTTTTTCTGTTAAAGATGAGTTTATCTAGTTTACAATTTAGTCTCAGAAATCAATTTCCGACTTATAACGAAATGTGTAGACTTTTTCGAGTTAACGTATATAAAATTCAACATTTTTATGAACTCTTTATTTTTGTGTTACCTTTGTCTTTCTATTTGATTCAAGATAGATGAAATTTGTTAGGATTTGGATTAGTTTTGCATGGTCTTTCATCCTTCTTCTATTGTGAAATTTGACTTCCTTCATATTTTCTTGAATCAACGTACATAGAAATGAAATTTTTACTAGACGAATTGCATTAGAACATACTAATTGTAATTACAATACATTTTTCAAACTTTTTCTGTTAAAGATGAGTTTATCTAGCTTACAATTTAGTCTCAGAAATCAATTTCCGACTTATAACGAAATGTGTAGACTTTTTTCAGTTAACGTATATAAAATTCAGCAATTTAATGAACTTTTTCTTTTTATATTGGCTTTGTCTTTCTATTTGATTCAAGATAGATGAAATTCATTAGGATTTGGATTAGTTCTGCAAGGTCTTTTATCTTTCTTCTATTGTGAAATTTGACTTCCTTCATATTTTCTTGAATCAACGTACATAGAAATGCAATTTTTACTAGACGTATTGCCTTAGAAAATATTAATTGTAATTACAATACAATTTTACTTTTTCTATTAAAGATGAGTTTATCTACTTTACAATTTAGTCTCAGAAATCAATTTCCGACTTATAACGAAATGTGTAGACTTTTTTGAGTTAACGTATATAAAATTCAGCATTTTAATGAACTCTTTCTTTTTATATTGGCTTTGTCTTTCTATTTGATTCAAGATAGATGAAATTTGTTAGGATTTGGATTATTTCTGCATGGTCTTTCATCTTTCTTATATTGTGAAATTTGACTTCCTTCATATTTTCTTGAATCAACGTACATAAAAATGCAATTTTTACTAGACGTATTGCCTTAGAACATATTAATTGTAATTACAATACATTTTTCAAACTTTTTCTGTTAAATTTGAGTTTATCTACTTTCCAATTATTCTCAGAAATCAATTTCCGACTTATACCGAAGAGTGTAGATTTTTTTTGAGTTAACGTATATTAAATTCAACATTTCTATGAACTCTTTGTTTTTGTGTTGGCTTTGTCTTTCAATTTAATTCAAGATAGATGAAATTTGTTAGGATTTGAATTAGTTCTGCATGGTATTTCATCCTTCTTCTATTGTGAAATTTGACTTGCTTCATATTTTCTTGAATCAACGTACATAGAAATGCAATTTTTACAAGACGTATTGCCTTAGAACATATTAATTGTAACTACAATACATTTTTCAAACTTTTTCAGTTAAAGATGAGTTTATCTAGTTTATAATTTAGTCTCAGAAATCAATTTCCGACTTATAACGAAATGTGTAGACTTTTTTGAGTTAATGTATGTAAAATTCAACATTTTTATGAACTCTTTGTTTTTGTGTTGGCTTTGTCTTTCTAATTCATTCAAGATATATGAAATTTGTTACGATTTGGATTAGTTCTGCATGGTCTTTCATCCTTCTTCTATTGTGAAATTTGACTTCCTTCATATTTTCTTTAATCAACGTACATAGAAATTCAATTTTTACTAGACGTATTGCCTTAGAACATATTAATTGTAATTACAATACATTTTTCAAACTTTTTCTGTTAAAGATGAGTTTATCTAGTTTATAATTTAGTCTCAGAAATCAATTTCCGACTTATAACGAAATGTGTAGACTTTTTCGAGTTAACGTATATAAAATTCAACATTTTTATGAACTCTTTCTTTTTGTGTTACCTTTGTCTTTCTATTTGATTCAAGATAGATGAAATTTGTTAGGATTTGGATTAGTTTTGCATGGTCTTTCATCCTTCTTCTATTGTGAAATTTGACTTCCTTCATATTTTCTTGAATCAACGTACATAGAAATGAAATTTTTACTAGACGAATTGCATTAGAACATACTAATTGTAATTACAATACATTTTTCAAACTTTTTCTGTTAAAGATGAGTTTATCTAGCTTACAATTTAGTCTCAGAAATCAATTTCCGACTTATAACGAAATGTGTAGAATTTTTTCAGTTAACGTATATAAAATTCAGCATTTTAATGAACTTTTTCTTTTTATATTGGCTTTGTCTTTCTATTTGATTCAAGATAGATGAAATTCATTAGGATTTGGATTAGTTCTGCAAGGTCTTTTATCTTTCTTCTATTGTGAAATTTGACTTTCTTCATATTTTCTTGAATCAACGTACATAGAAATGCAATTTTTACTAGACGTATTGCCTTAGAAAATATTAATTGTCATTACAATACAATTTTACTTTTTCTATTAAAGATGAGTTTATCTAGTTTACAATTTAGTCTCAGAAATCAATTTCCGACTTATAACGAAATGTGTAGACTTTTTTGAGTTAACGTATATAAAATTCAGCATTTTAATGAACTCTTTCTTTTTATATTGGATTTGTCTTTCTATTTGATTCAAGATAGATGAAATTTGTTAGGATTTGGATTATTTCTGCATGGTCTTTCATCTTTCTTATATTGTGAAATTTGACTTCCTTCATATTTTCTTGAATCAACGTACATAGAAATGCAATTTTTACTAGACGTATTGCCTTAGAACATATTAATTGTAATTACAATACATTATTCAAACTTTTTCTGTTAAATTTGAGTTTATCTACTTTACAATTTAGTCTCAGAAATCAATTTCCGACTTATACCGAAGAGTGTAGATTTTTTTTTAGTTAACGTATATTAAATTCAACATTTCTATGAACTCTTTGTTTTTGTGTTGGCTTTGTCTTTCTATTTAATTCAAGATAGATGAAATTTGTTAGGATTTGAATTAGTTCTGCATGGTATTTCATCCTTCTTCTATTGTGAAATTTGACTTGCTTCATATTTTCTTGAATCAACGTACATAGAAATGCAATTTTTACAAGACGTATTGCCTTAGAACATATTAATTGTAACTACAATACATTTTTCAAACTTTTTCAGTTAAAGATGAGTTTATCTAGTTTATAATTTAGTCTCAGAAATCAATTTCCGACTTATAACGAAATGTGTAGACTTTTTTGAGTTAATGTATGTAAAATTCAACATTTTTATGAACTCTTTGTTTTTGTGTTGGCTTTGTCTTTCTAATTCATTCAAGATAGATGAAATTTGTTACGATTTGGATTAGTTCTGCATGGTCTTTCATCCTTCTTCTATTGTGAAATTTGACTTCCTTCATATTTTCTTTAATCAACATACATAGAAATGCAATTTTTACTTGACGTATTGCCTTAGAAAATATTAATTGTAATTACAATACATTTTTCAAACTTTTTCTGTTAAAGATGAGTTTATCTAGTTTACAATTTATTCTCAGAAATCAATTTCCGACTTATAACGAAATGTGTAGAATTTTTTGAGTTAACGTATGTAAAATTCAACATTTTTATGAACTCTTTGTTTTTGTGTTGGCTTTGTCTTTCTAATTCATTCAAGATAGATGAAATTTGTTACGATTTGGATTAGTTCTGCATGGTCTTTCATCCTTCTTCTATTGTGAAATTTGACTTCCTTCATATTTTCTTTAATCAACGTACATAGAAAAGCAATTTTTACTAGACGTATTGCCTTAGAACATATTAATTGTAATTACAATACATTTTTCAAACTTTTTCTGTTAAAGATGAGTTTATCTAGTTTACAATTTAGTCTCAGAAATCAATTTCCGACTTATAACGAAATGTGTAGACTTTTTCGAGTTAACGTATATAAATTTCAACATTTTTATGAACTCTTTCTTTTTGTGTTAACTTTGTCTTTCTATTTGATTCAAGAAAGATGAAATTTGTTTGGATTTGGATTAGTTCTGCATGGTCTTTCATCCTTCTTCTATTGTGAAATTTGACTTCCTTCATATTTTCTTGAATCAACGTACATAGAAATGCAATTTTTACTAGACGTATTGCCTTAGAACATATTAATTGTAATTACAATACATTTTTCAAACTTTTTCTGTTAAAGATGAGTTTATCTAGTTTACAATTTAGTCTCAGAAATCAATTTCCGACTTATAACGAAATGTGTAGACTTTTTCGAGTTAACGTATATAAAATTCAACATTTTTATGAACTCTTTCTTTTTGTGTTACCTTTGTCTTTCTATTTGATTCAAGATAGATGAAATTTGTTAGGATTTGGATTAGTTTTGCATGGTCTTTCATCCTTCTTCTATTGTGAAATTTGACTTCCTTCATATTTTCTTGAATCAACGTACATATAAATGAAATTTTTACTAGACGAATTGCATTAGAACATACTAATTGTAATTACAATACATTTTTCAAACTTTTTCTGTTAAAGATGAGTTTATCTAGCTTACAATTTAGTCTCAGAAATCAATTTCCGACTTATAACGAAATGTGTAGACTTTTTTCAGTTAACGTATATAAAATTCAGCATTTTAATGAACTTTTTCTTTTTATATTGGCTTTGTCTTTCTATTTGATTCAAGATAGATGAAATTCATTAGGATTTGGATTAGTTCTGCAAGGTCTTTTATCTTTCTTCTATTGTGAAATTTGACTTCCTTCATATTTTCTTGAATCAACGTACATAGAAATGCAATTTTTACTAGACGTATTGCCTTAGAAAATATTAATTGTAATTACAATACAATTTTACTTTTTCTATTAAAGATGAGTTTATCTACTTTACAATTTAGTCTCAGAAATCAATTTCCGACTTATAACGAAATGTGTAGACTTTTTGAGTTAACGTATATAAAATTCAGCATTTTAATGAACTCTTTCTTATTATATTGGCTTTGTCTTTCTATTTGATTCAAGATAGATGAAATTTGTTAGGATTTGGATTATTTCTGCATGGTCTTTCATCTTTCTTATATTGTGAAATTTGACTTCCTTCATATTTTCTTGAATCAACGTACATAGAAATGCAATTTTTACTAGACGTATTGCCTTAGAACATATTAATTGTAATTACAATACATTTTTCAAACTTTTTCTGTTAAATTTGAGTTTATCTAATTTACAATTTAGTCTCAGAAATCAATTCCGACTTATACCGAAGAGTGTAGATTTTTTTTGAGTTAACGTATATTAAATTCAACATTTCTATGAACTCTTTGTTTTTGTGTTGGCTTTGTCTTTCTATTTAATTCAAGATAGATGAAATTTGTTAGGATTTGAATTAGTTCTGCATGGTATTTCATCCTTCTTCTATTGTGAAATTTGACTTGCTTCATATTTTCTTGAATCAACGTACATAGAAATGCAATTTTTACAAGACGTATTGCCTTAGAACATATTAATTGTAACTACAATACATTTTTCAAACTTTTTCGGTTAAAGATGAGTTTATCTAGTTTATAATTTAGTCTCAGAAATCAATTTCCGACTTATGACGAAATGTGTAGACTTTTTTGAGTTAATGTATGTAAAATTCAACATTTTTATGAACTCTTTGTTTTTGTGTTGGCTTTGTATTTCTAATTCATTCAAGATAGATGAAATTTGTTACGATTTGGATTAGTTCTGCATGGTCTTTCATCCTTCTTCTATTGTGAAATTTGACTTCCTTCATATTTTCTTTAATCAACGTACATAGAAATGCAATTTTTACTTGACGTATTGCCTTAGAACATATTAATTGTAATTACAATACATTTTTCAAACTTTTTCTGTTAAAGATGAGTTTATCTAGTATACAATTTATTCTCAGAAATCAATTTCCGACTTATAACGAAATGTGTAGAATTTTTTGAGTTAACGTATGTAAAAGTCAACATTTTTATGAACTCTTTGTTTTTGTGTTGGCTTTGTCTTTCTAATTCATTCAAGATAGATGAAATTTGTCACGATTTGGATTAGTTCTGCATGGTCTTTCATCCTTCTTCTATTGTGAAATTTGACTTCCTTCATATTTTCTTTAATCAACGTACATAGAAAAGCAATTTTTACTAGACGTATTGCCTTAGAACATATTAATTGTAATTACAATACATTTTTCAAACTTTTTCTGTTAAAGATGAGTTTATCTAGTTTACAATTTAGTCTTAGAAATCAATTTCCGACTTATAACGAAATGTGTAGACTTTTTCGAGTTAACGTATATAAATTTCAACATTTTTATGAACTCTTTCTTTTTGTGTTAACTTTGTCTTTCTATTTGATTCAAGAAAGATGAAATTTGTTAGGATTTGGATTAGTTCTGCATGGTCTTTCATCCTTCTTCTATTGTGAAATTTGACTTCCTTCATATTTTCTTGAATCAACGTACATAGAAATGCAATTTTTACTAGACGTATTGCCTTAAAACATATTAATTGTAATTACAATACATTTTTCAAACTTTTTCTGTTAAAGATGAGTTTATCTAGTTTACAATTTAGTCTCAGAAATCAATTTCCGACTTATAACGAAATGTGTAGACTTTTTCGAGTTAACGTATATAAAATTCAACATTTTTATGAACTCTTTATTTTTGTGTTACCTTTGTCTTTCTATTTGATTCAAGATAGATGAAATTTGTTAGGATTTGGATTAGTTTTGCATGGTCTTTCATCCTTCTTCTATTGTGAAATTTGACTTCCTTCATATTTTCTTGAATCAACGTACATAGAAATGAAATTTTTACTAGACGAATTGCATTAGAACATACTAATTGTAATTACAATACATTTTTCAAACTTTTTCTGTTAAAGATGAGTTTATCTAGCTTACAATTTAGTCTCAGAAATCAATTTCCGACTTATAACGAAATGTGTAGACTTTTTTCAGTTAACGTATATAAATTCAGCATTTTAATGAACTTTTTCTTTTTATATTGGCTTTGTCTTTCTATTTGATTCAAGATAGATGAAATTCATTAGGATTTGGATTAGTTCTGCAAGGTCTTTTATCTTTCTTCTATTGTGAAATTTGACTTCCTTCATATTTTCTTGAATCAACGTACATAGAAATGCAATTTTTACTAGACGTATTGCCTTAGAAAATATTAATTGTAATTACAATACAATTTTACTTTTTCTATTAAAGATGAGTTTATCTACTTTACAATTTAGTCTCAGAAATCAATTTCCGACTTATAACGAAATGTGTAGACTTTTTTGAGTTAACGTATATAAAATTCAGCATTTTAATGAACTCTTTCTTTTTATATTGGCTTTGTCTTTCTATTTGATTCAAGATAGATGAAATTTGTTAGGATTTGGATTATTTCTGCATGGTCTTTCATCTTTCTTATATTGTGAAATTTGACTTCCTTCATATTTTCTTGAATCAACGTACATAAAAATGCAATTTTTACTAGACGTATTGCCTTAGAACATATTAATTGTAATTACAATACATTTTTCAAACTTTTTCTGTTAAATTTGAGTTTATCTACTTTCCAATTATTCTCAGAAATCAATTTCCGACTTATACCGAAGAGTGTAGATTTTTTTTGAGTTAACGTATATTAAATTCAACATTTCTATGAACTCTTTGTTTTTGTGTTGGCTTTGTCTTTCTATTTAATTCAAGATAGATGAAATTTGTTAGGATTTGAATTAGTTCTGCATGGTATTTCATCCTTCTTCTATTGTGAAATTTGACTTGCTTCATATTTTCTTGAATCAACGTACATAGAAATGCAATTTTTACAAGACGTATTGCCTTAGAACATATTAATTGTAACTACAATACATTTTTCAAACTTTTTCAGTTAAAGATGAGTTTATCTAGTTTATAATTTAGCCTCAGAAATCAATTTCCGACTTATAACGAAATGTGTAGACTTTTTTGAGTTAATGTATGTAAAATTCAACATTTTTATGAACTCTTTGTTTTTGTGTTGGCTTTGTCTTTCTAATTCATTCAAGATAGATGAAATTTGTTACGATTTGGATTAGTTCTGCATGGTCTTTCATCCTTCTTCTATTGTGAAATTTGACTTCCTTCATATTTTCTATAATCAACGTACATAGAAATGCAATTTTTACTTGACGTATTGCCTTAGAACATATTAATTGTAATTACAATACATTTTTCAAACTTTTTCTGTTAAAGATGAGTTTATCTAGTTTACAATTTATTCTCAGAAATCAATTTCCGACTTATAACGAAATGTGTAGAATTTTTTGAGTTAACGTATGTAAAATTCAACATTTTTATGAACTCTTTGTTTTTGTGTTGGCTTTGTCTTTCTAATTCATTCAAGATAGATGAAATTTGTTACGATTTGGATTAGTTCTGCATGGTCTTTCATCCTTCTTCTATTGTGAAATTTGACTTCCTTCATATTTTCTTTAATCAACGTACATAGAAAAGCAATTTTTACTAGACGTATTGCCTTAGAACATATTAATTGTAATTACAATACATTTTTCAAACTTTTTCTGTTAAAGATGAGTTTATCTAGTTTACAATTTAGTCTCAGAAATCAATTTCCGACTTATAACGAAATGTGTAGACTTTTTCGAGTTAACGTATATAAATTTCAACATTTTTATGAACTCTTTCTTTTTGTGTTAACTTTGTCTTTCTATTTGATTCAAGAAAGATGAAATTTGTTTGGATTTGGATTAGTTCTGCATGGTCTTTCATCCTTCTTCTATTGTGAAATTTGACTTCCTTCATATTTTCTTGAATCAACGTACATAGAAATGCAATTTTTACTAGACGTATTGCCTTAGAACATATTAATTGTAATTACAATACATTTTTCAAACTTTTTCTGTTAAAGATGAGTTTATCTAGTTTACAATTTAGTCTCAGAAATCAATTTCCGACTTATAACGAAATGTGTAGACTTTTTCGAGTTAACGTATATAAAATTCAACATTTTTATGAACTCTTTCTTTTTGTGTTACCTTTGTCTTTCTATTTGATTCAAGATAGATGAAATTTGTTAGGATTTGGATTAGTTTTGCATGGTCTTTCATCCTTCTTCTATTGTGAAATTTGACTTCCTTCATATTTTCTTGAATCAACGTACATATAAATGAAATTTTTACTAGACGAATTGCATTAGAACATACTAATTGTAATTACAATACATTTTTCAAACTTTTTCTGTTAAAGATGAGTTTATCTAGCTTACAATTTAGTCTCAGAAATCAATTTCCGACTTATAACGAAATGTGTAGACTTTTTTCAGTTAACGTATATAAAATTCAGCATTTTAATGAACTTTTTCTTTTTATATTGGCTTTGTCTTTCTATTTGATTCAAGATAGATGAAATTCATTAGGATTTGGATTAGTTCTGCAAGGTCTTTTATCTTTCTTCTATTGTGAAATTTGACTTCCTTCATATTTTCTTGAATCAACGTACATAGAAATGCAATTTTTACTAGACGTATTGCCTTAGAAAATATTAATTGTAATTACAATACAATTTTACTTTTTCTATTAAAGATGAGTTTATCTAGTTTACAATTTAGTCTCAGAAATCAATTTCCGACTTATAACGAAATGTGTAGACTTTTTTGAGTTAACGTATATAAAATTCAGCATTTTAATGAACTCTTTCTTTTTATATTGGCTTTGTCTTTCTATTTGATTCAAGATAGATGAAATTTGTTAGGATTTGGATTATTTCTGCATGGTCTTTCATCTTTCTTATATTGTGAAATTTGACTTCCTTCATATTTTCTTGAATCAACGTACATAGAAATGCAATTTTTACTAGACGTATTGCCTTAGAACATATTAATTGTAATTACAATACATTTTTCAAACTTTTTCTGTTAAAGATGAGTTTATCTAGTTTACAATTTAGTCTCAGAAATCAATTTCCGACTTATAAAGAAATGTGTAGACTTTTTCGAGTTAACGTATATAAAATTCAACATTTTTATGAACTCTTTCTTTTTGTGTAACTTTGTCTTTCTATTTGATTCAAGATAGAAGAAATTTGTTAGGATTTGGATTAGTTCTGCATGGTCTTTCATCCTTCTTCTATTTTTAAATTTGACTTCCTTCATATTTTCTTGAATCAACGTACATAGAAATGCAAATTTTACTAGACGTATTGCCTTAGAACACATTAATTGTAATTACAATACATTTTTCGAACTTTTTCTGTTAAAGATGAGTTTATCTAGTTTACAATTTAGTCTCAGAAATCAATTTCCGACTTATAACGAAATGTGTAGACTTTTTTGAGTTAACGTATATAAAATTCAGCATTTTAATGAACTCTTTCTTTTTATATTGGCTTTGTCTTTCTATTTGATTCAAGATAGATGAAATTTGTTAGGATTTGGATTAGTTCTGCATGGTCTTTCATCTTTCTTCTATTGTGAAATTTGACTTCCTTCATATTTTCTTGAATCAACGGACATGGAAATGCAATTTTTACTAGAAGTATTGCCTTAGAACATATTAATTGTAATTACAATACATTTTTCAAACTTTTTCTGTTAAAGATGAGTTTATCTAGTTTACAATTTAGTCTCAGAAATCAATTTCCGACTTATAACGAAGTGTGTAGACTTTTTTGAGTTAACGTATATAAAATTCAGCATTTTAATGAACTCTTTCTTTTTATATTGGCTTTGTCTTTCTATTTGATTCAAGATAAATGAAATTTGTTAGGATTTGGATTAGTTCTGCATGGTCTTTCATCTTTCTTCTATTGTGAAATTTGACTTCCTTCATATTTTCTTGAATCTACATAGAAAATGCAATTTTTACTAGACGTATTGCCTTAGAACATATTAATTGTAATTACAATACATTTTTCAAACTTTTTCTGTTAAAGATGAGTTTATCTAGTTTACAATTTAGTCTCAGAAATCAATTTCCGACTTATAAAGAAATGTGTAGACTTTTTCGAGTTAACGTATATAAAATTCAACATTTTTATGAACTCTTTCTTTTTGTGTAACTTTGTCTTTCTATTTGATTCAAGATAGAAGAAATTTATTAGGATTTGGATTAGTTCTGCATGGTCTTTCATCCTTCTTCTATTGTTAAATTCGACTTCCTTCATATTTTCTTGAATCAACGTACATAGAAATGCAATTTTTACTAGACGTATTGCCTTAGAACACATTAATTGTAATTACAATACATTTTTCGAACTTTTTCTATTAAAGATGAGTTTATCTAGTTTACAATTTAGTCTCAGAAATCAATTTCCGACTTATAACGAAATGTGTAGACTTTTTTGAGTTAACGTATATAAAATTCAGCATTTTAATGAACTCTTTCCTTTTATATTGGCCTTGTCTTTCTATTTGATTCAAGATAGATGAAATTTGTTAGGATTTGGATTAGTTCTGCATGGTCTTTCATCTTTCTTCTATTGTGAAATTTGACTTCCTTCATATTTTCTTGAATCAACGTACATAGAAATGCAATTTTTACTAGACGTATTGCCTTAGAACATATTAATTGTAATTACAATACATTTTTCAAACTTTTTCTGTTAAAGATGAGTTTATCTAGTTTACAATTTAGTCTCAGAAATCAATTTCCGACTTATAAAGAAATGTGTAGACTTTTTCGAGTTAACGTATATAAAATTCAACTTTTTTATGAACTCTTTCTTTTTGTGTAACTTTGTCTTTCTATTTGATTCAAGATAGAAGAAATTTGTTAGGATTTGGATTAGTTCTGCACGGTCTTTCATCCTTCTTCTATTGTTAAATTTGACTTCCTTCATATTTTCTTGAATCAACGTACATAGAAATGCAATTTTTACTAGACGTATTGCCTTAGAACACATTAATTGTAATTACAATACATTTTTCAAACTTTTTCTGTTAAAGATGAGTTTATCTAGTTTACAATTTAGTCTCAGAAATCAATTTCCGACTTATAACGAAATGTGTAGACTTTTTCGAGTTAACGTATATAAAATTCAACATTTTTATGAACTCTTTCTTCTTGTGTTGGCTTTGTCTTTCTATTTGATTCAAGATAGATGAAATTTGTTAGGATTTGGATTAGTTCTTCATGGTCTTTCATCTTTCTTCTATTGTGAAATTTGACTTCCTTCATATTTTCTTGAATCAACGTACATAGAAATGTAATTTTTACTAGACGTATTGCCTTAGAACATATTAATTGTAATTACAATACATTTTTCAAACTTTTTCTGTTAAAGATGAGTTTATCTAGTTTACAATTTAGTCTCAGAAATCAATTTCCGACTTATAATGAAATGTGTAGACTTTTTCGAGTTAACGTATATAAAATTCAACATTTTTATGAACTCTTTCTTTTTGTGTAACTTTGTCTTTCTATTTGATTCAAGATAGAAGAAATTTGTTAGGATTTGGATTAGTTCTGCATGGTCTTTCATCCTTCTTCTATTGTTAAATTTGACTTCCTTCATATTTTCTTGAATCAACGTACATAGAAATGCAATTTTTACTAGACGTATTGCCTTAGAACACATTAATTGTAATTACAATACATTTTTCGAACTTTTTCTGTTAAAGATGAGTTTATATAGTTTACAATTTTGTCTCAGAAATCAATTTCCGACTAATAACGAAGTGCGTAGACTTTTTCGAGTTAACGTATATAAAATTCAACATTTTTATGAACTCTTTCTTTTTGTGTTAACTTTGTCTTTCTATTTGATTCAAGATAGATGAAATTTGTTAGGATTTGGATTTGTTCTGCATGGTCTTTTATCCTTCTTCTATTGTTAAATTTGACTTCCTTCATATTTTCTTGAATCAACGTACATAAAAATGCAATTTTTACTAGACGTATTGCCTTAGAACACATTAATTGCAATTACACTACATTTTTCGAACTTTTTATGTTAAAGATGAGTTTATCTAGTTTACAATTTAGTCTCAGAAATCAATTTCCGACTTATAACGAAATGTGTAGACTTTTTTGAGTTAACGTATATAAAATTCAGCATTTTAATGAACTCTTTCTTTTTATATTGGCTTTGTCTTTCTATTTGATTCAAGATAGATGAAATTTGTTAGGATTTGGATTAGTTCTGCATGGTCTTTCATCTTTCTTCTATTGTGAAATTTGACTTCCTTCATATTTTCTTGAATCAACGTACATGGAAATGCAATTTTTACTAGACGTATTACCTTAGAACATATTAATTGTAATTACAATACATTTTTCAAACTTTTTCTGTTAAAGATGAGTTTATCTAGTTTACAATTTAGTTTCAGAAATCAATTTCCGACTTATAACGAAATGTGTAGACTTTTTTGAGTTAACGTATATAAAATTTAACATTTTTATGAACTCTTTCTTCTTGTGTTGGCTTTGTCTTTCTATTTGATTCAAGATAGATGAAATTTGTTAGGATTTGGATTAGTTCTGCATGGTCTTTCATCTTTCTTCTATTGTGAAATTTGACTTACTTCATATTTTCTTGAATCAACGTACATAGAAATGCAATTTTTACCAGACGTATTGCCTTAGAACACATTAATTGTAATTACAATACATTTTTCGAACTTTTTCTGTTAAAGATGAGTTTATATAGTTTACAATTTAGTCTCAGAAATCAATTTCCGACTTATAACGAAATGTGTAGACTTTTTTGAGTTAACGTATATAAAATTCAGCATTTTAATGAACTCTTTCTTTTTATATTGGCTTTGTCTTTCTATTTGATTCAAGATAGATGAAATTTGTTAGGATTTGGATTATTTCTGCATGGTCTTTCATCTTTCTTATATTGTGAAATTTGACTTCCTTCATATTTTCTTGAATCAACGTACATAGAAATGCAATTTTTACTAGACGTATTGCCTTAGAACATATTAATTGTAATTACAATACATTTTTCAAACTTTTTCTGTTAAATTTGAGTTTATCTAATTTACAATTTAGTCTCAGAAATCAATTTCCGACTTATACCGAAGAGTGTATATTTTTTTTGAGTTAACGTATATTAAATTCAACATTTCTATGAACTCTTTGTTTTTGTGTTGGCTTTGTCTTTCTATTTAATTCAAGATAGATGAAATTTGTTAGGATTTGAATTAGTTCTGCATGGTATTTCATCCTTCTTCTATTGTGAAATTTGACTTGCTTCATATTTTCTTGAATCAACGTACATAGAAATGCAATTTTTACAAGACGTATTTCCTTAGAACATATTAATTGTAACTACAATACATTTTTCAAACTTTTTCGGTTAAAGATGAGTTTATCTAGTTTATAATTTAGTCTCAGAAATCAATTTCCGACTTATAACGAAATGTGTAGACTTTTTTGAGTTAATGTATGTAAAATTCAACATTTTTATGAACTCTTTGTTTTTGTGTTGGCTTTGTCTTTCTAATTCATTCAAGATAGATGAAATTTGTTACGATTTGGATTAGTTCTGCATGGTCTTTCATCCTTCTTCTATTGTGAAATTTGACTTCCTTCATATTTTCTATAATCAACGTACATAGAAATGCAATTTTTACTTGACGTATTGCCTTAGAACATATTAATTGTAATTACAATACATTTTTCAAACTTTTTCTGTTAAAGATGAGTTTATCTAGTTTACAATTTATTCTCAGAAATCAATTTCCGACTTATAACGAAATGTGTAGAATTTTTTGAGTTAACGTATGTAAAATTCAACATTTTTATGAACTCTTTGTTTTTGTGTTGGCTTTGTCTTTCTAATTCATTCAAGATAGATGAAATTTGTTACGATTTGGATTAGTTCTGCATGGTCTTTCATCCTTCTTCTATTGTGAAATTTGACTTCCTTCATATTTTCTTTAATCAACGTACATAGAAAAGCAATTTTTACTAGACGTATTGCCTTAGAACATATTAATTGTAATTACAATACATTTTTCAAACTTTTTCTGTTAAAGATGAGTTTATCTAGTTTACAATTTAGTCTCAGAAATCAATTTCCGACTTATAACGAAATGTGTAGACTTTTTCGAGTTAACGTATATAAATTTCAACATTTTTATGAACTCTTTCTTTTTGTGTTAACTTTGTCTTTCTATTTGATTCAAGAAAGATGAAATTTGTTTGGATTTGGATTAGTTCTGCATGGTCTTTCATCCTTCTTCTATTGTGAAATTTGACTTCCTTCATATTTTCTTGAATCAACGTACATAGAAATGCAATTTTTACTAGACGTATTGCCTTAGAACATATTAATTGTAATTACAATACATTTTTCAAACTTTTTCTGTTAAAGATGAGTTTATCTAGTTTACAATTTAGTCTCAGAAATCAATTTCCGACTTATAACGAAATGTGTAGACTTTTTCGAGTTAACGTATATAAAATTCAACATTTTTATGAACTCTTTCTTTTTGTGTTACCTTTGTCTTTCTATTTGATTCAAGATAGATGAAATTTGTTAGGATTTGGATTAGTTTTGCATGGTCTTTCATCCTTCTTCTATTGTGAAATTTGACTTCCTTCATATTTTCTTGAATCAACGTACATATAAATGAAATTTTTACTAGACGAATTGCATTAGAACATACTAATTGTAATTACAATACATTTTTCAAACTTTTTCTGTTAAAGATGAGTTTATCTAGCTTACAATTTAGTCTCAGAAATCAATTTCCGACTTATAACGAAATGTGTAGACTTTTTTCAGTTAACGTATATAAAATTCAGCATTTTAATGAACTTTTTCTTTTTATATTGGCTTTGTCTTTCTATTTGATTCAAGATAGATGAAATTCATTAGGATTTGGATTAGTTCTGCAAGGTCTTTTATCTTTCTTCTATTGTGAAATTTGACTTCCTTCATATTTTCTTGAATCAACGTACATAGAAATGCAATTTTTACTAGACGTATTGCCTTAGAAAATATTAATTGTAATTACAATACAATTTTACTTTTTCTATTAAAGATGAGTTTATCTACTTTACAATTTAGTCTCAGAAATCAATTTCCGACTTATAACGAAATGTGTAGACTTTTTTGAGTTAACGTATATAAAATTCAGCATTTTAATGAACTCTTTCTTTTTATATTGGCTTTGTCTTTCTATTTGATTCAAGATAGATGAAATTTGTTAGGATTTGGATTATTTCTGCATGGTCTTTCATCTTTCTTATATTGTGAAATTTGACTTCCTTCATATTTTCTTAAATCAACGTACATAGAAATGCAATTTTTACTAGACGTATTGCCTTAGAACATATTAATTGTAACTACAATACATTTTTCAAACTTTTTCGGTTAAAGATGAGTTTATCTAGTTTATAATTTAGTCTCAGAAATCAATTTCCGACTTATAACGAAATGTGTAGACTTTTTTGAGTTAATGTATGTAAAATTCAACATTTTTATGAACTCTTTGTTTTTGTGTTGGCTTTGTCTTTCTAATTCATTCAAGATAGATGAAATTTGTTACGATTTGGATTAGTTCTACATGGTCTTTCATCCTTCTTCTATTGTGAAATTTGACTTCCTTCATATTTTCTTTAATCAACGTACATAGAAATGCAATTTTTACTTGACGTATTGCCTTAGAACATATTAATTGTAATTACAATACATTTTTCAAACTTTTTCTGTTAAAGATGAGTTTATCTAGTTTACAATTTATTCTCAGAAATCAATTTCCGACTTATAACGAAATGTGTAGAATTTTTTGAGTTAACGTATGTAAAATTCAACATTTTTATGAACTCTTTGTTTTTGTGTTGGCTTTGTCTTTCTAATTCATTCAAGATAGATGAAATTTGTTACGATTTGGATTAGTTCTGCATCGTCTTTCATCCTTCTTCTATTGTGAAATTTGACTTCCTTCATATTTTCTTTAATCAACGTACATAGAAAAGCAATTTTTACTAGACGTATTGCCTTAGAACATATTAATTGTAATTACAATACATTTTTCAAACTTTTTCTGTTAAAGATGAGTTTACCTAGTTTACAATTTAGTCTCACAAATCAATTTCCGACTTATAACGAAATGTGTAGACTTTTTCGAGTTAACGTATATAAATTTCAACATTTTTATGAACTCTTTCTTTTTGTGTTAACTTTGTCTTTCTATTTGATTCAAGAAAGATGAAATTTGTTAGGATTTGGATTAGTTCTGCATGGTCTTTCATCCTTCTTCTATTGTGAAATTTGACTTCCTTCATATTTTCTTGAATCAACGTACATAGAAATGCAATTTTTACTAGACGTATTGCCTTAAAACATATTAATTGTAATTACAATACATTTTTCAAACTTTTTCTGTTAAAGATGAGTTTATCTAGTTTACAATTTAGTCTCAGAAATCAATTTCCGACTTATAACGAAATGTGTAGACTTTTTCGAGTTAACGTATATAAAATTCAACATTTTTATGAACTCTTTCTTCTTGTGTTGGCTTTGTCTTTCTATTTGATTCAAGATAGATGAAATTTGTTAGGATTTGGATTAGTTCTTCATGGTCTTTCATCTTTCTTCTATTGTGAAATTTGACTTCCTTCATATTTTCTTGAATCAACGTACATAGAAATGTAATTTTTACTAGACGTATTGCCTTAGAACATATTAATTGTAATTACAATACATTTTTCAAACTTTTTCTGTTAAAGATGAGTTTATCTAGTTTACAATTTAGTCTCAGAAATCAATTTCCGACTTATAACGAATTGTGTAGACTTTTTTGAGTTAACGTATATAAAATTCAATATTTTTATGAACTCTTTCTTTTTGTGTTGGCTTTGTCTTTCTATTTGATTCAATATAGATGAAATTTGTTAGGATTTGGATTAGTTCTGCATGGTCTTTCATCCTTCTTCTTTTGTGAAATTTGACTTCCTTCATATTTTCTTGAATCAAAGTACATAGAAATGCAATTTTTACTAGACGTATTGCCTTAGAACATATTAATTGTAATTAAGATACATTTTTCAAACTTTTTCTGTTAAATATGAGTTTATCTAGTTTATAATTTAGTCACAGAAATCAATTTCCGACTTATAACGAATTGTGTAGACTTTTTTGAGTTAACGTATATAAAATTCAATATTTTTATGAACTCTTTCTTTTTGTGTTGGCTTTGTCTTTCTATTGGATTCAAGATAGATGAAATTTTTTAGGATTTGGATTAGTTATGCATGGTCTTTCATCCTTCTTCTATTGTGAAATTTGACTTCCTTCATATTTTCTTGAATCAACGTACATAGAAATGCAATTTTTACTAGACGTATTGCCTTAGAACATATTAATTGTAATTACAATACATTTTTCAAACTTTTTCTGTTAAAGATGAGTTTATCTAGTTTACAATTTAGTCTCAGAAATCAATTTCCGACTTATAACGAAATGTGTAGACTTTTTCGAGTTAACGTATATAAAATTCAACATTTTTATGAACTCTTTATTTTTGTGTTACCTTTGTCTTTCTATTTGAATCAAGATAGATGAAATTTGTTAGGATTTGGATTAGTTTTGCATGGTCTTTCATCCTTCTTCTATTGTGAAATTTGACTTCCTTCATATTTTCTTGAATCAACGTACATAGAAATGAAATTTTTACTAGACGAATTGCATTAGAACATACTAATTGTAATTACAATACATTTTTCAAACTTTTTCTGTTAAAGATGAGTTTATCTAGCTTACAATTTAGTGTCAGAAATCAATTTCCGACTTATAACGAAATGTGTAGACTTTTTTCAGTTAACGTATATAAATTCAGCATTTTAATGAACTTTTTCTTTTTATATTGGCTTTGTCTTTCTATTTGATTCAAGATAGATGAAATTCATTAGGATTTGGATTAGTTCTGCAAGGTCTTTTATCTTTCTTCTATTGTGAAATTTGACTTCCTTCATATTTTCTTGAATCAACGTACATAGAAATGCAATTTTTACTAGACGTATTGCCTTAGAAAATATTAATTGTAATTACAATACAATTTTACTTTTTCTATTAAAGATGAGTTTATCTACTTTACAATTTAGTCTCAGAAATCAATTTCCGACTTATAACGAAATGTGTAGACTTTTTTGAGTTAACGTATATAAAATTCAGCATTTTAATGAACTCTTTCTTTTTATATTGGCTTTGTCTTTCTATTTGATTCAAGATAGATGAAATTTGTTAGGATTTGGATTATTTCTGCATGGTCTTTCATCTTTCTTATATTGTGAAATTTGACTTCCTTCATATTTTCTTGAATCAACGTACATAAAAATGCAATTTTTACTAGACGTATTGCCTTAGAACATATTAATTGTAATTACAATACATTTTTCAAACTTTTTCTGTTAAATTTGAGTTTATCTACTTTCCAATTATTCTCAGAAATCAATTTCCGACTTATACCGAAGAGTGTAGATTTTTTTTGAGTTAACGTATATTAAATTCAACATTTCTATGAACTCTTTGTTTTTGTGTTGGCTTTGTCTTTCTATTTAATTCAAGATAGATGAAATTTGTTAGGATTTGAATTAGTTCTGCATGGTATTTCATCCTTCTTCTATTGTGAAATTTGACTTGCTTCATATTTTCTTGAATCAACGTACATAGAAATGCAATTTTTACAAGACGTATTGCCTTAGAACATATTAATTGTAACTACAATACATTTTTCAAACTTTTTCAGTTAAAGATGAGTTTATCTAGTTTATAATTTAGCCTCAGAAATCAATTTCCGACTTATAACGAAATGTGTAGACTTTTTTGAGTTAATGTATGTAAAATTCAACATTTTTATGAACTCTTTGTTTTTGTGTTGGCTTTGTCTTTCTAATTCATTCAAGATAGATGAAATTTGTTACGATTTGGATTAGTTCTGCATGGTCTTTCATCCTTCTTCTATTGTGAAATTTGACTTCCTTCATATTTTCTATAATCAACGTACATAGAAATGCAATTTTTACTTGACGTATTGCCTTAGAACATATTAATTGTAATTACAATACATTTTTCAAACTTTTTCTGTTAAAGATGAGTTTATCTAGTTTACAATTTATTCTCAGAAATCAATTTCCGACTTATAACGAAATGTGTAGAATTTTTTGAGTTAACGTATGTAAAATTCAACATTTTTATGAACTCTTTGTTTTTGTGTTGGCTTTGTCTTTCTAATTCATTCAAGATAGATGAAATTTGTTACGATTTGGATTAGTTCTGCATGGTCTTTCATCCTTCTTCTATTGTGAAATTTGACTTCCTTCATATTTTCTTTAATCAACGTACATAGAAAAGCAATTTTTACTAGACGTATTGCCTTAGAACATATTAATTGTAATTACAATACATTTTTCAAACTTTTTCTGTTAAAGATGAGTTTACCTAGTTTACAATTTAGTCTCACAAATCAATTTCCGACTTATAACGAAATGTGTAGACTTTTTCGAGTTAACGTATATAAATTTCAACATTTTTATGAACTCTTTCTTTTTGTGTTAACTTTGTCTTTCTATTTGATTCAAGAAAGATGAAATTTGTTAGGATTTGGATTAGTTCTGCATGGTCTTTCATCCTTCTTCTATTGTGAAATTTGACTTCCTTCATATTTTCTTGAATCAACGTACATAGAAATGCAATTTTTACTAGACGTATTGCCTTAAAACATATTAATTGTAATTACAATACATTTTTCAAACTTTTTCTGTTAAAGATGAGTTTATCTAGTTTACAATTTAGTCTCAGAAATCAATTTCCGACTTATAACGAAATGTGTAGACTTTTTCGAGTTAACGTATATAAAATTCAGCATTTTAATGAACTCTTTCTTTTTATATTGGCTTTGTCTTTCTATTTGATTCAAGATAGATGAAATTTGTTAGGATTTGGATTAGTTCTGCATGGTCTTTCATCTTTCTTCTAATGTGAAATTTGACTTCCTTCATATTTTCTTGAATCAACGTACATGGAAATGCAATTTTTACTAGACGTATTGCCTTAGAACATATTAATTATAATTACAATACATTTTTCAAACTTTTTCTGTTAAAGATGAGTTTATCTAGTTTACAATTTAGTCTCAGAAATCAATTTCCGACTTATAACGAAATGTGTAGACTTTTTTGAGTTAACGTATATAAAATTCAGCATTTTAATGAACTCTTTCTTTTTATATTGGCTTTGTCTTTCTATTTGATTCAAGATAGATGAAATTTGTTAGGATTTGGATTAGTTCTGCATGGTCTTTCATCTTTTTTCTATTGTGAAATTTGACTTCCTTCATATTTTCTTGAATCAACGTATATAGAAATGCAATTTTTACTAGACGTATTTCCTTAGAATATATTAATTGTAATTACAATACATTTTTCAAACTTTTTATGTTAAAGATGAGTTTATCTAGTTTACAATTTAGTCTCAGAAATCAATTTCCGACTTATAACGAAATGTGTAGACTTTTTTGAGTTAACGTATATAAAATTCAGCATTTTAATGAACTCTTTCTTTTTATATTGGCTTTGTCTTTCTATTTGATTCAAGATAGATGAAATTTGTTAGGATTTGGATTAGTTCTGCATGGTCTTTCATCTTTCTTCTATTGTGAAATTTGACTTCCTTCATATTTTCTTGAATCAACGTACATGGAAATGCAATTTTTACTAGACGTATTACCTTAGAACATATTAATTGTAATTACAATACATTTTTCAAACTTTTTCTGTTAAAGATGAGTTTATCTAGTTTACAATTTAGTTTCAGAAATCAATTTCCGACTTATAACGAAATGTGTAGACTTTTTTGAGTTAACGTATATAAAATTTAACATTTTTATGAACTCTTTCTTCTTGTGTTGGCTTTGTCTTTCTATTTGATTCAAGATAGATGAAATTTGTTAGGATTTGGATTAGTTCTGCATGGTCTTTCATCTTTCTTCTATTGTGAAATTTGACTTACTTCATATTTTCTTGAATCAACGTACATAGAAATGCAATTTTTACCAGACGTATTGCCTTAGAACACATTAATTGTAATTACAATACATTTTTCGAACTTTTTCTGTTAAAGATGAGTTTATATAGTTTACAATTTAGTCTCAGAAATCAATTTCCGACTTATAACGAAATGTGTAGACTTTTTTGAGTTAACGTATATAAAATTCAGCATTTTAATGAACTCTTTCTTTTTATATTGGCTTTGTCTTTCTATTTGATTCAAGATAGATGAAATTTGTTACGATTTGGATTAGTTCTGCATGGTCTTTCAGCTTTCTTCTATTGTGAAATTTGACTTCCTTCATATTTTCTTGAATCAACGTACATAGAAATGCAATTTTTACTAGACGTATTGGCTTAGAACATATTAATTGTAATTACAATACATTTTTCAAACTTTTTCTATTAAAGATGAGTTTATCTAGTTTACAATTTAGTCTCAGAAATCAATTTCCGACTAATAACGAAGTGTGTAGACTTTTTCGAGTTAACGTATATAAAATTCAACATTTTTATGAACTCTTTCTTTTTGTGTTAACTTTGTCTTTCTATTTGATTCAAGATAGATGAAATTTGTTAGGATTTGGATTAGTTCTGCATGGTCTTTCATCCTTCTTCTATTGTGAAATTTGACTTCCTTCATATTTTCTTGAATCAACGTACATAGAAATGCAATTTTTACTAGACATATGCCTTAGAACACGTTAATTGAAATTACAATACATTTTTCAAATTTTTTCTGTTAAAGATGAGTTTATCTAGTTTACACTTTAGTCTCAGAAATCAATTTCCGACTTATAACGAAATGTGTAGACTTTTTTGAGTTAACGTATATAAAATTCAGCATTTTAATGAACTCTTTCTTTTTATATTGGCTTTGTCTTTCTATTTGATTCAAGATAGATGAAATTCGTTAGGATTTGGATTAGTTCTGCATGGTCTTTCATCTTTCTTCTATTGTGAAATTTGATTTCCTTCATATTTTCTTGAATCAACGTACATAGAAATGCAAATTTTACTAGACGTATTGCCTTAGAACACATTAATTGTAATTACAATACATTTTTCGAACTTTTTCTGTTAACGATGAGTTTATCTAGTTTACAATTTAGTCTCAGAAATCAATTTCCGACTTATAACGAAATGTGTAGACTTTTTTGAGTTAACGTATATAAAATTCAGCATTTTAATGAACTCTTTCTTTTTATATTGGCTTTGTCTTTCTATTTGATTCAAGATAGATGAAATTCGTTAGGATTTGGATTAGTTCTGCATGGTCTTTCATCTTTCTTCTATTGTGAAATTTGACTTCCTTCATATTTTCTTGAATCAACGTACATAGAAATGCAATTTTTAGTAGACGTATTGCCTTAGAACATATTAATTGTAATTACAATACATTTTTCAAACTTTTTCTGTTAAAGATGAGTTTATCTAGTTTACAATTTAGTCTCAGAAATTAATTTCCGACTTATAACGAAATGTGTAGACTTTTTTGAGTTAACGTATATAAAATTCAACATTTTTATGAACTCTTTCTTCTTGTGTTGGCTTTGTCTTTCTATTTGATTCAAGATAGATGAAATTTGTTAGGATTTGGATTAGTTCTGCATGGTCTTTCATCTTTCTTCTATTGTGAAATTTGAATTCCTTCATATTTTCTTGAATCAACGAACATAGAAATGCAATTTTTACTAGACGTATTGCCTTAGAACATATTAATTGTAATTACAATACATTTTTCAAACTTTTTCTGTTAAAGATGAGTTTATCTAGTTTACAATTTAGTCTCAGAAATCAATTTCCGACTTATAACGAAATGTGTAGACTTTTTCGAGTTAATGTATATAAAATTCAACATTTTTATGAACTCTTTCTTTTTGTGTTACCTTTGTCTTTCTATTTGATTCAAGATAGATGAAATTTGTTAGGATTTGGATTAGTTTTGCATGGTCTTTCATCCTTCTTCTATTGTGAAATTTGACTTCCTTCATATTTTCTTGAATCAACGTACATAGAAATGAAATTTTTACTAGACGAATTGCATTAGAACATACTAATTGTAATTACAATACATTTTTCAAACTTTTTCTGTTAAAGATGAGTTTATCTAGCTTACAGTTTAGTCTCAGAAATCAATTTCCGACTTATAACGAAATGTGTAGAATTTTTTCAGTTAACGTATATAAAATTCAGCATTTTAATGAACTTTTTCTTTTTATATTGGCTTTGTCTTTCTATTTGATTCAAGATAGATGAAATTCATTAGGATTTGGATTAGTTCTGCAAGGTCTTTTATCTTTCTTCTATTGTGAAATTTGACTTCCTTCATATTTTCTTGAATTAACGTACATAGAAATGCAATTTTTACTAGACGTATTGCCTAAGAAAATATTAATTGTAATTACAATACAATTTTACTTTTTCTATTAAAGATGAGTTTATCTAGTTTACAATTTAGTCTCAGAAATCAATTTCCGACTTATAACGAAATGTGTAGACTTTTTTGAGTTAACGTATATAAAATTCAGCATTTTAATGAACTCTTTCTTTTTATATTGGCTTTGTCTTTCTATTTGATTCAAGATAGATGAAATTTGTTAGGATTTGGATTATTTCTGCATGGTCTTTCATCTTTCTTATATTGTGAAATTTGACTTCCTTCATATTTTCTTGAATCAACGTACATAGAAATGCAATTTTTACTAGACGTATTGCCTTAGAACATATTAATTGTAATTACAATACATTTTTCAAACTTTTTCTGTTAAATTTGAGTTTATCTACTTTACAATTTAGTCTCAGAAATCAATTTCCGACTTATACCGAAGAGTGTAGATTTTTTTTTAGTTAACGTATATTAAATTCAACATTTCTATGAACTCTTTGTTTTTGTGTTGGCTTTGTCTTTCTATTTAATTCAAGATAGATGAAATTTGTTAGGATTTGAATTAGTTCTGCATGGTATTTCATCCTTCTTCTATTGTGAAATTTGACTTGCTTCATATTTTCTTGAATCAACGTACATAGAAATGCAATTTTTACAAGACGTATTGCCTTAGAACATATTAATTGTAACTACAATACATTTTTCAAACTTTTTCAGTTAAAGATGAGTTTATCTAGTTTATAATTTAGTCTCAGAAATCAATTTCCGACTTATAACGAAATGTGTAGACTTTTTTGAGTTAATGTATGTAAAATTCAACATTTTTATGAACTCTTTGTTTTTGTGTTGGCTTTGTCTTTCTAATTCATTCAAGATAGATGAAATTTGTTACGATTTGGATTAGTTCTGCATGGTCTTTCATCCTTCTTCTATTGTGAAATTTGACTTCCTTCATATTTTCTTTAATCAACGTACATAGAAATGCAATTTTTACTTGACGTATTGCCTTAGAACATATTAATTGTAATTACAATACATTTTTCAAACTTTTTCTGTTAAAGATGAGTTTATCTAGTTTATAATTTAGTCTCAGAAATCAATTTCCGACTTATAACGAAATGTGTAGACTTTTTCGAGTTAACGTATATAAAATTCAACATTTTTATGAACTCTTTCTTTTTGTGTTACCTTTGTCTTTCTATTTGATTCAAGATAGATGAAATTTGTTAGGATTTGGATTAGTTTTGCATGGTCTTTCATCCTTCTTCTATTGTGAAATTTGACTTCCTTCATATTTTCTTGAATCAACGTACATAGAAATGAAATTTTTACTAGACGAATTGCATTAGAACATACTAATTGTAATTACAATACATTTTTCAAACTTTTTCTGTTAAAGATGAGTTTATCTAGCTTACAATTTAGTCTCAGAAATCAATTTCCGACTTATAACGAAATGTGTAGACTTTTTTCAGTTAACGTATATAAATTCAGCATTTTAATGAACTTTTTCTTTTTATATTGGCTTTGTCTTTCTATTTGATTCAAGATAGATGAAATTCATTAGGATTTGGATTAGTTCTGCAAGGTCTTTTATCTTTCTTCTATTGTGAAATTTGACTTCCTTCATATTTTCTTGAATCAACGTACATAGAAATGCAATTTTTACTAGACGTATTGCCTTAGAAAATATTAATTGTAATTACAATACAATTTTACTTTTTCTATTAAAGATGAGTTTATCTACTTTACAATTTAGTCTCAGAAATCAATTTCCGACTTATAACGAAATGTGTAGACTTTTTTGAGTTAACGTATATAAAATTCAGCATTTTAATGAACTCTTTCTTTTTATATTGGCTTTGTCTTTCTATTTGATTCAAGATAGATGAAATTTGTTAGGATTTGGATTATTTCTGCATGGTCTTTCATCTTTCTTATATTGTGAAATTTGACTTCCTTCATATTTTCTTAAATCAACGTACATAGAAATGCAATTTTTACTAGACGTATTGCCTTAGAACATATTAATTGTAACTACAATACATTTTTCAAACTTTTTCGGTTAAAGATGAGTTTATCTAGTTTATAATTTAGTCTCAGAAATCAATTTCCGACTTATAACGAAATGTGTAGACTTTTTTGAGTTAATGTATGTAAAATTCAACATTTTTATGAACTCTTTGTTTTTGTGTTGGCTTTGTCTTTCTAATTCATTCAAGATAGATGAAATTTGTTACGATTTGGATTAGTTCTGCATGGTCTTCCATCCTTCTTCTATTGTGAAATTTGACTTCCTTCATATTTTCTTTAATCAACGTACATAGAAATGCAATTTTTACTTGACGTATTGCCTTAGAACATATTAATTGTAATTACAATACATTTTTCAAACTTTTTCTGTTAAAGATGAGTTTATCTAGTTTACAATTTATTCTCAGAAATCAATTTCCGACTTATAACGAAATGTGTAGACTTTTTCGAGTTAACGTATATAAATTTCAACATTTTTATGAACTCTTTCTTTTTGTGTTAACTTTGTCTTTCTATTTGATTCAAGAAAGATGAAATTTGTTAGGATTTGGATTAGTTCTGCATGGTCTTTCATCCTTCTTCTATTGTGAAATTTGACTTCCTTCATATTTTCTTGAATCAACGTACATAGAAATGCAATTTTTACTAGACGTATTGCCTTAGAACATATTAATTGTAATTACAATACATTTTTCAAACTTTTTCTGTTAAAGATGAGTATATCTAGTTTACAATTTAGTCTCAGAAATCAATTTTCGACTTATAACGAAATGTGTAGACTTTTTTTGAGTTAACGTATATAAAATTCTACATTTTTATGAACTCTTTCTTTTTGTGTTGGCTTTGTCTTTCTATTTGATTCAAGATAGATGAAATTTGTTAGGATTTGGATTAGTTCTGCATGGTCTTTCATCCTTCTTCTATTGTGAAATTTGACTTCCTTCATATTTTCTTTAATCAACGTACATAGAAATGCAATTTTTACTAGACGTATTGCCTTAGAACATATTAATTGTAATTACAATACATTTTTCAAACTTTTTCTGTTAAAGATGAGTTTATCTAGTTTACAATTTATTCTCAGAAATCAATTTCCGACTTATAACGAAATGTGTAGAATTTTTTGAGTTAACGTATGTAAAATTCAACATTTTTATGAACTCTTTGTTTTTGTGTTGGCTTTGTCTTTCTATTTGATTCAAGATAGATGAAATTTTTAGGATTTGGATTAGTTCTGCATGGTCTTTCATCCTTCTTCTATTGTGAAATTTGACTTCCTTCATATTTTCTTGAATCAACGTACATAGAAAAGCAATTTTTACTAGACGTATTTCCTTAGAACATTTTTTTTTTGCTAGGTCAAAATGGTTTATTAAAGCAAAAAAACGTAATTACATTTTTTTTTTTTTTTTTTGATAAGTCAAAAAATGATATTGCAAGAAACGATATTTACAAGATAGTTTAGGAGAAAAGAGGTCAGAGAAACCCCAAAAACTCACACAAACTATTTAAAACGATAATAAATTACATTTGGAAACTCAATTGAACTTAAGAAATCTGGTCTTCCCTCAAAGTGAATACCTACTCCTTCTTCTAACAAACAACCACGCTTAGCCATTCCATCCGCAGCAAAATTTGCTTCACGAAAAGTGTGTGCAAACCGAATAGCACCATATAAACCCTTAGCATTCAGCCATCTTTGTGCAGCAAACCATGGAACATTATCCTCCTCCAAAGCCTTCAGCACCGAAGAAGAGTCTGATCTAATCAACAAACGATCATAACCCCATTGAATTGCCCATTCAAGACCAACAATAATACCATATAACTCAGCCATATAGTTAGTCGCAATTCCTAAGCCAATACACATTGCCCCTACCACTTCCGAACTCGCATTTCTAGCCACAACACCAGCCCCTGCCACTCCCAGGTTTCCTCTTGAGGCACCATCAGTATACAACAGAAATTCATTGTTATTAGGAGGCGTCCAATAACACTCCTTTGGATCTGAAATCTTCACTTTCCTATGCTTAACACGAAAGAAATCCAATATTCTCAAATCTGCTACCGTATTGAACATAAAACTCTTCATTCTAGCTGAGTATTCATGCATCAAATTGAACACTCGTTTTTGGAAAAAGGACCAGCAAGGAACTTTCTTCTCATAGACCTTCTTATTTCTAGTGAACCAAAGTTCAGATCGCACAACCAAATTTGCTACCAGCCACAAATCCCTAACAATGCCATTTTGAAGCCTAGCTCCATTGTAAGACGTGATCAAATCATAATAAGGTTTTATATTGAAAATACCTGCTATCCAGTTCCAAGCTTTTTGCGCAAAACTACAGCTCCAGAGGACGTGCTGAAGTGTCTCCTCTTCAATTTGACAAACGCTGCACCTAGAAGCCAATTGAATCTTAAACCTGCTGCGAACTTTATCAAGAGTTGCACACGCTCCCCGAACAAACTTCCAATTCTGAGCCGCCAAAGAAGGATGCACAACTTTCCTCCACAATAGCGAAGCTTCATTCATAGTAGGGAACTTCTTTCTAATCAATTCTCTAGCTGACTTAACTGAAAACACACCCTTCATATCAGGCATCCAAATCCTTTTGTCCCTCCCACTACAAAGCGTTGGCAAATTCTCCATAACCACACCAGCACTTACAAGATCTTGCAAGTGAGCTCCTTGCAACAGCCAATTACCATGTGAAATAATATCACAAACTCGACCTGATCTGTCCAAGTCTGAACGATTAAGAACACTTGCCAAAGTCTCACTTCCATACCACACATCATAGAAAAGAGACGTATTCCTACCATCTCCAATGATGCATTTTGTATTATTCACAACTTCCTTATGAACCCAACGAATTCCAGGAAGAATAGAAGATTTTACACCAGCCATCTTGAGACGCCCATCCCTGCAAGTGAATTTAGACTCCAAAAAACGAGCCCACTTCTTAGAAGAAGATTTAATAGACCACCAAAGCTTCATAAGCAAAGCCTTTTTCATAGTTTTTAAACTAGTGATTCCAAGACCACCCTCCTCCACAGGACTGCACAGTTTATCAAAACCAACCACAAAAGCTCTAGAAAGATTTGAATCACCCGACCAAAGGAAATTACGGATCACACGCTCACTTTTCTGAATGAATTTCACCGGCCACTTATACACAAACATATTATGAATGGAATAACTCGAAAGAACATTTTTAACTAGAACAACTCTGTCTTGAAAAGAAAGCATCTTACCTTTCAGAACCGAAAGTTGCTCTTTAAGCTTATCCACCACATTGCTAATATGATGATATCTCACCGCACCAGACATAACTTTCACCCCCAAATATCGATCAGGAAAATGCGTAACTTCCATCCCTAGAAAAGCAGCAATGGTATGACGTCTAGTCAAAGAGCCACCACCAAAGTAAATTTTGCTCTTCTCTCTACAAACGCGCTGACCTGAAGCTTGCTGATAAGAATCTAGCAACTTCACCAAACTTCTCAAGCTCTTCATATTTCCCTTGCAAAAAATCATAATATCATCAGCAAAGAATAAATGAGTTGGAGCAATACCATTACGCCTAACCAGGTGAGACATATCCTTGTTTTGAAATAGTTTTGTGATGTTTCTACTAAGAACATCCTCAATCAAAACAAAAATAAGAGGCGAAAGAGGATCCCCCTGACGCAACCCTCTATTAATTTTGAAAAAACCTTCCGGGCTACCATTGAGAAGAATAGATATGCGCGCTGACTCCAGAATTTTCTGAATCCACAAACACCAATCCTCAGAAAAACCATATCTTCTAAACACCTCCATAATGAAAGACCAATTAACAGTATCAAAAGCTTGAGAAATATCAAGCTTCAGGCCCAAATTACCATCCTTCCTTTTGATGTGCAGCTCATTCACCATCTCAGAAGCCAAAATAATATTCTCATGAATATTCCTACCTTTCATAAAAGCCACCTGCTCCTCTGACAGTAACTTATCCAACACCCGACCAAGTCTAGTAGCCAGAATTTTAGTGAAAATCTTGAACAATGTCTATAAAAACACCCTGAGAAACCATCCGGACCCGGAGCACTATCCGCACCTAAATCAAAAACTGCTGATTTAATTTCATCCAAAGAAGGAATGGCATCCAACATCTGCCTTTCAGTCAAAGAAATGGACTCATGCTCATAATCAAAGAGATTATCCTCAATAGGAAGCTCCACACCATTGAACTTCGACTCATAATAAGAAACCACATGGTCACGAAGCTGAATAGGCTATGAGATAGTCACACCATCTTCAGTAACCAACTCCGAGATTGTATTTGCGCTCCTTCGAATGTTTATATTGCTGTGAAAAAAAAAGTGTTACTAGAACCCTCCAAAATCCACCTATTACGAGCCTTTTGTTTCAACATAGTAAGATGTTGCATACGAACATCTTGAACCGCCACCAGAGAATCCTTCATAATGTTCAATTTAGAAGTATTAAAAGGATCCTCATCAGAATTCCTACAAGCCACTTCAAACTTAAGTTGAGCTTGTTTCAGCCTAGCATTAACATTTCCAAAGACCGTTTGATTCCACAATTTGATTGCCTCCTTCAACCTTTTCAATTTATAAGGAAAAATAAAATCCAAATTACCATAAACCGGAGACTTCCAAGAATCTTCCACCATTCTCAAGAAATCAGGATGAGAAAACCACATTTTTTGGATACGAAAAGGAGCACGCCTAGGCCTCGGAGCAAGGAAAGGAAACCCAATAAGCGTTGAATGATCAGAAACTTCCCTAGGAAGAGCTTTACACCGCCAATTCGAAAACTTAGCTAACCAAGGCTCATTGATAATAGCACGATCCAATTTACTAAGAATTCTACCAACACCAGATTGACCATTAGTCCAAGTAAACTTAGACCCCAAAGAATCTGCTTCAAAAAGATCATTATCCTCCATCCAATCAGAAAACTCATTAATACAAGAGACACGAACCTCACGGCCTCCATTCTTTTCATCTTGACGAAGAACACAGTTGAAATCTCCCATTATCAGCCAAGGAGTTGTAGTATCCACAGCTGAAAGTTGAGACCATAATCTTCTTCGAAAAACTTGAATATAGCTAGCATGAATAAAAGAGATTAAAACCCCCTCAGTTCTAACAGTAATTGCTTGCCTAGTCATATTAACCACCTCTGGCTCTTCAATAATAGCACTCCACAGGATCCAAAGATTCCCAATATTATGCATAGAAGAATTATGAACAACCTTCCTCATAAAACCAGTTAAATTTAACTTACAAATTACCTTGTCAGAGAACTTAATCTTTGGCTCAGCAACACAAAGAATCTCCGGCTTCAGATCATGAACAAGTTCACGTAACTTCTGCCCAGCCTCCACCTTTGCCACCCCATTGATATTCCAATAGAGCACACGCATCAGGAAACTATATTCTTTGAATTATTACTAGCATAAGGAATCCTATCAGAATTCCGTTTAAGTATAACTGGGGAGAATCCCTTTCTAACTCGAATTCCCAAATCATTGATCTCAGTTTCCGAATCAGACTTGGACTCCTTATTTGTACTTTGTTGAGAAGTACTTTTCTGATCATTAGAAATCCGAATCCTAACAGGTTTCCTAGATTTCTTTGGCTGCTCCACGGGTATGTCAGACCATTTAGACCCCCTAACACCTGACGAAGCCTTCTCTGGAGTGATTTCTTCATCCGAACTCTCCTCCCTTTGCTCATTGGATTGCTGCACAGAATCCAACCCCAACTCAGCAGACAAAACATTGAATTTATTAGGAGAAAGCACACAAGCATTCTCATTAATAGCTTTGTAGCGAGACAAATTCTCAATATTGTCCACCACAACATCACATCCCTTCCTTCCTGAAGTTTCAAAAGGAGTAGAAGAAGAGCTAGCATTAGTCTTATCAGTGATAGAGTGATTACTTCTAGCCAATTCACCACTCCCTACTGACTTAGCTGAGGTTCCAATTTCACCCACTGGTAACCTACTAGCTAATACTCCTTTCTCAGCTAACGCCTGCTTTGCTTTCTCTAAAGCTACAGACGCTGCATGAAAAACAGCTTCAGAAGAAGCTAGCTCATTCTCAAGCTGATTGGTTTCCTCCACACCAATAGCATTCTCCTCTACTTCACCTGGTAACACAGCAAGAACACCATCATGTTCCGCATTTTTTGAAGCATCATGCTCCGCATCTTTTGAAGCATTATCACCACCAGGAAAGTTCTCAGCATTCTTTCCTTTACGCTGCCTCCTATTCCTAGCAGTTTGCCAGCCTTTGGAAGAATCTCCCTTTGCTGTAGTATCAGCCTTTGAAGAGTTATCATCACCCTTAGTTTGCCTCCTGCACTCATCATCATTGTGCCCAATAATGCAGCACTTCATACAGAATTTTGGAGCCCGTGGAATCTCCAAATATTGCCAGAAAGTACGTCCCCCAGCTGTAATCTTGATTCTACTAGGAATGTGCTTCGCAAAATCCACATCCACCAAAACTGAGGCAAAGTTACCATACTCTAGATTAAGAGTTCTCTGATCAACTACAATGGGAGTGCCTAATACCTTCCCCATAGATAACAAGTTCTTCTCTGTCCATAGTTCTGCATGGAGACCTGGAAAGTGAACCCATACGTTTGCATGGGAAGTTTTTTGACGTTCAGGATCAAAACCTGGGTACCAATCCATCAGTTTGATCTCATGTTGATTTACATACCATTTAGTACGTCGAATCCTCTCTTTTGTTTCAGCATCATGTAACATAACCACGAAAAATCCTTTACTCATAGTCATAAACCTTGCTGAGCTAGGGTTTATCTGCCATTGATTAACCAAGCTGGATTTCACTTCCACAAACTTCAGTCCCGTGAAGTTCAGACGTGCAATAAAACTATGCTCAAAGGGTTTACATCCTTCTTGATAAAAATCAGCTGGAATAATAAGAGAAGGCTCTCCATCAATCAGAGTAGGGTTTGGCAAGCTATTAATATCAACACACGTAGGCTGCAAAGTCTGTTTTCCTTTTACTTTCTCCGCAAAAGATTGTTGTTGAGAAATAACCCTAGAAGAAGTTACTTGTGTTTCCTCAACCATGATGATCAGATTGAAAAAATGTTAAGAAAACTTGAAAAAAAAAAAAAAACCCTAGAAAAATCGCCAGACTTTCTCTTTCCTCATGTTTTTTTCCTTCTTATTGCCTTAGAACATATTAATTGTAATTACAATACATTTTTCAAACTTTTTCTGTTAAAGATGAGTTTATCTAGTTTACAATTTAGTCTCAGAAATCAATTTCCGACTTATAACGAAATGTGTAGACTTTTTCAAGTTAACGTATATAAAATTCAACATTTTTATGAACTCTTTCTTTTTGTGTTAACTTTGTCTTTCTATTTGATTCAAGATAGATGAAAATTGTTAGGATTTGGATTAGTTATGCATGGTCTTTCATCCTTCTTCTATTGTGAAATTTGACTTCCTTCATATTTTCTTGAATCAACGTACATAGAAATGCAATTTTTACTAGACGTATTACCTTAGAACATATTAATTGTAATTACAATACATTTTTCAAACTTTTTCTGTTAAAGATGAGTTTATCTAGCTTAAAATTTAGTCTCAGAAATCAATTTCCGACTTATAACGAAATGTGTAGACTTTTTTGAGTTAACGTATATAAAATTCAGCATTTTAATGAACTTTTTCTTTTTATATTGGCTTTGTCTTTCTATTTGATTCAAGATAGATGAAATTCATTAGGATTTGGATTAGTTCTGCAAGGTCTTTCATCTTCCTTCTATTGTGAAATTTGACTTCCTTCATATTTTCTTGAATCAACGTACATAGAAATGCAATTTTTACTAGACGTATTTCCTTAGAACATATTAATTGTAATTACAATACATTTTTCAAACTTTTTCTACTAAAGATGAGTTTATCTAGTTTACAATTTAGTCTCAGAAATCAATTTCCGACTTATAACGAAATGTGTAGACTTTTTTGAGTTAACGTATATAAAATTCAGCATTTTAATGAACTCTTTCTTTTTATATTGGCTTTGTCTTTCTATTTGATTCAAGATAGATGAAATTTGTTAGGATTTGGATTATTTCTGCATGGTCTTTCATCCTTCTTCTATTGTGAAATTTAACTTGCTTCATATTTTCTTGAATCAACGTACATAGAAATGCAATTTTTACAAGACGTATTGCCTTAGAACCTATTAATTGTAACTACAATACATTTTTCAAACTTTTCAGTTAAAGATGAGTTTATCTAGTTTAAAATTTAGTCTCAGAAATCAATTTACGACTTATAACGAAATGTGTAGACTTTTTTGAGTTAATGTATGTAAAATTCAACATTTTTATGAACTCTTTCTTTTTGTGTTAACTTTGTCTTTCTATTTGATTCAAGATAGATGAAATTTGTTAGGATTTGGATTAGTTTTGCATGGTCTTTCATCCTTCTTCTATTGTGAAATTTGACTTCCTTCATATTTTCTTGAATCAACGTACATAGAAATGAAATTTTTACTAGACGAATTGCATTAGAACATACTAATTGTAATTACAATACATTTTTCAAACTTTTTCTGTTAAAGATGAGTTTATCTAGCTTACAGTTTAGTCTCAGAAATCAATTTCCGACTTATAACGAAATGTGTAGACTTTTTTTAGTTAATGTATGTAAAATTCAACATTTTTATGAACTCTTTAATTTTGTGTTGGCTTTGTCTTTCTATTTGATTCAAGATATATGAAATTTGTTAGGATTTGGATTAGTTCTGCATGGTCTTTCATCTTTCATCTATTGTGAAATTTGACTTCCTTTATATTTTCTTGAATCAACGTACATAGAAATGCAATTTTTACTAGACGTATTGCCTTAGAACATATTAATTGTAATTACAATACATTTTTCAAACTTATTTGTTAATGATGAGTTTATCTAGTATACAATTTAGTCTCAGAAATCAATTTCCGACTCATAACGAAATGTGTAGACTTTTTTGAGTTAACGTATATAAAATTCAACATATTTATAAACTCTTTCTTTTTGTGGTGGCTTTGTCTTTCTATTTGATTCAAGATAGATGAAATTTGTTAGGATTTGGATTAGTTGTGCATGGTCTTTCATCCTTCTTCTATTGTGAATTTTGACTTCCTTCTTATTTTCTTGAATCAACGTACATAGAAATGCAATATTTACTAGACGTATTTCCTTAGAACATCTTAATTGTAATTACAATACATTTTTCAAAATTTCTGTTAAAGATGAGTTTATCTAGCTTACAAGTTAGTCTCAGAAATCAATTTCCGACTTATAACGAAATGTGTAGACTTTTTTGAGTTAACGTATATAAATTTCAGCATTTTAATGAACTTTTTCTTTTTATATTGTCTTTGTCTTTCTATTTGATTCAAGATAGATGAAATTCGTTAGGATTTGGATTAGTTCTGCAAGGTCTTTCATCTTTCTTCTGTTGTGAAATTTGACTTCCTTCATATTTTCTTGAATCATTGTACATAGAAATGCAATTTTTACTAGACGTATTTCCTTAGAACATATTAATTGTAATTACAATACATTTTTCAAACTTTTTCAGTTAAAGATGAGTTTATCTAGTTTATAATTTAGTCTCAGAATCAATTTCTGACTGATAACGAAGTGTGTAGACTTTTTCAAGTTACAGTATATAAAATTCAACATTTTTATGAACTCTTTCTTTTTGTGTTAACTTTGTCTTTCTATTTGATTCAAGATAGATGAAATTTGTTCGGATTTGGATTAGTTCTGCATGGTCTTTCATCCTTCTTCTATTGTGAAATTTGACTTCCTTCATATTTTCTTGAATCAACGTACATAGAAATGCAATTTTTACTAGACGTTCCTTAGAACACATTAATTGTAATTACAATACATTTTTCAAACTTTTTCTGTTAAAGATAAGTTTATCTAGTTTACAATTTAGTCTCAGAAATCAATTTCCGACTCATAACGAAATGTGTAGACTTTTTTGAGTTAACGTATATAAAATTCAACATATTTATGAACTCTTTCTTTTTTTGGTGGCTTTGTCTTTCTATTTGATTCAAGATAGATGAAATTTGTTAGGATTTGGATTAGTTGTGCATGGTCTTTAATCCTTCTTCTATTGTGAATTTTGACTTCCTTCATATTTTCTTGAATCAACGTACATAGAAATGCAATTTTTACTAGACGTATTGCCTTAGAACATATTAATTGTAATTACAATACATTTTTCAAACTTTTTCTATTAAAGATGAGTTTATCTAGTTTACAATTTAGTCTCGGAAATCAATTTCCGACTTATAACGAAGTGTGTAGACTTTTTTGAGTTACTGTATATAAAATTCAACATTTTTATGAACTCTTTCTTTTTGTGTTAACTTTGTCTTTCTATTTGATTCAAGATAGATGAAATTTGTTAGGATTTGGATTAGTTCTGCATGGTCTTTCATCCTTCTTCTATTGTGAAATTTGACTTCCTTCATATTTTCTTGAATCAACGTACATAGAAATGCAATTTTGACTAGACGTATTTCCTTAGAACATATTAATTGTAATTACAATACATTTTTCAAACTTTTTCTGTTAAATTTGAGTTTATCTAGCTTAAAATTTAGTCTCAGAAATCAATTTCCGACTTATAACGAAATGTGTAGACTTTTTTGAGTTAACGTATATAAAATTCAGCATTTTAATGAACTCTTTCTTTTTATATTGGCTTTGTCTTTCTATTTGATTCAAGATAGATGAAATTTGTTAGGATTTGGATTATTTCTGCATGGTCTTTCATCCTTCTTCTATTGTGAAATTTAACTTGCTTCATATTTTCTTGAATCAACGTACATAGAAATGCAATTTTTACAAGACGTATTGCCTTAGAACATATTAATTGTAACTACAATACATTTTTCAAACTTTTCAGTTAAAGATGAGTTTATCTAGTTTATAATTTAGTCTCAGAAATCAATTTCCGACTTATAACGAAATGTGTAGACTTTTTTGAGTTAATGTATGTAAAATTCAACATTTTTATGAACTCTTTCTTTTTGTGTTAACTTTGTCTTTCTATTTGATTCAAGATAGATGAAATTTATTAGGATTTGGATTAGTTCTGCATGGTCTTTCATCCTTCTTCTATTGTGAAATTTGACTTCCTTCATATTTTCTTGAATCAACGTGCATAGAAATGCAATTTTTACTAGACGTACTGCCTTAGAACATATTAATTGTAATTACAATACATTTTTCAAACTTTTTCTATTAAAGATGAGTTTATCTAGTTTACAATTTAGTCTCAGAAATCAATTTCCGACTTATAACGAAATGTGTAGACTTTTTTGAGTTAACGTATATAAAATTCAGCATTTTAATGAACTCTTTCTTTTTATATTGGCTTTGTCTTTCTATTTGATTCAAGATAGATGAAATTTGTTAGGATTTGGATTATTTCTGCATGGTCTTTCATCTTTCTTCTATTGTGAAATTTGACTTCCTTCATATTTTCTTGAATCAACGTACATAGAAATGCAATTTTGACTAGACGTATTGCCTTAGAACATATTAATTGTAATTACAATACATTTTTCAAACTTTTTCTGTTAAATTTGAGTTTATCTACTTTACAATTTAGTCTCAGAAATCAATTTCCGACTTATACCGAAGAGTGTCGATTTTTTTGAGTTAACGTATATTAAATTCAACATTTCTATGAACTCTTTATTTTTGTGTTGGCTTTGTCTTTCTATTTAATTCAAGATAGATGAAATTTGTTAGGATTTGAATTAGTTCTGCATGGTCTTTCATCCTTCTTCTATTGTGTAATTTGACTTGCTTCATATTTTCTTGAAACAACGTACATAGAAATGCAATTTTTACAAGACGTATTGCCTTAGAACATATTTATTGTAACTACAATATATTTTTCAAACTTTTTCAGTTAAAGATGAGTTTATCTAGTTTATAATTTAGTCTCAGAAATCAATTTCCGACTTATAACGAAATGTGTAGACTTTTTTGAGTTAATGTATGTAAAATTCAACATTTTTATGAACTCTTTAATTTTGTGTTGGCTTTGTCTTTCTATTTGATTCAAGATAGATGAAATTTGTTAGGATTTGGATTAGTTCTGCATGGTCTTTCATCTTTCATCTATTGTGAAATTTGACTTCCTTTATATTTTCTTGAATCAACGTACATAGAAATGCAATTTTTACTAGACGTATTGCCTTAGAACATATTAATTGTAATTACAATACATTTTTCAAACTTATTTGTTAATGATGAGTTTATCTAGTATACAATTTAGTCTCAGAAATCAATTTCCGACTCATAACGAAATGTGTAGACTTTTTTGAGTTAACGTATATAAAATTCAACATATTTATAAACTCTTTCTTTTTGTGGTGGCTTTGTCTTTCTATTTGATTCAAGATAGATGAAATTTGTTAGGATTTGGATTAGTTGTGCATGGTCTTTCATCCTTCTTCTATTGTGAATTTTGACTTCCTTCTTATTTTCTTGAATCAACGTACATAGAAATGCAATTTTTACTAGACGTATTGCCTTAGAACTTATTAATTGTAATTACAATACATTTTTCAAACTTTTTCAGTTAAAGATGAGTTTATCTAGTTTACAATTTAGTCTCAGAAATCAATTTCCGACTTATAACGAAATGTGTAGACTTTTTTGAGTTAACGTATGTAAAATTCAACATTTTTATGAACTCTTTCTTTTTGTGTTGGATTTGTCTTTCTATTTGATTCAAGATAGATGAAATTTGTTAGGATTTGGATTAGTTCTGCATGGTCTTTCATCCTTCTTCTATTGTGAAATTTGACTTCCTTCATATTTTCTTGAATCAACGTACATAGAAATGCAATATTTACTAGACGTATTTCCTTAGAACATATTAATTGTAATTACAATACATTTTTCAAAATTTTCTGTTAAAGATGAGTTTATCTAGCTTACAAGTTAGTCTCAGAAATCAATTTCCGACTTATAACGAAATGTGTAGACTTTTTTGAGTTAACGTATATAAATTTCAGCATTTTAATGAACTTTTTCTTTTTATATTGGCTTTGTCTTTCTATTTGATTCAAGATAGATGAAATTCGTTAGGATTTGGATTAGTTCTGCAAGGTCTTTCATCTTTCTTCTGTTGTGAAATTTGACTTCCTTCATATTTTCTTGAATCATCGTACATAGAAATGCAATTTTTACTAGACGTATTTCCTTAGAACATATTAATTGTAATTACAATACATTTTTCAAACTTTTTCAGTTAAAGATGAGTTTATACTAGTTTATAAATTAGTCTCAGAATCAATATCTGACTTATAACGAAGTGTGTAGACTTTTTCAAGTTACAGTATATAAAATTCAACATTTTTATGAACTCTTTCTTTTTGTGTTAACTTTGTCTTTCTATTTGATTCAAGATAGATGAAATTTTTTAGGATTTGGATTAGTTCTGCATGGTCTTTCATCCTTCTTCTATTGTTAAATTTGACTTCCTTCATATTTTCTTGAATCAACGTACATAGAAATGCAATTTTTAATAGACGTATTGCCTTAGAACATATTAATTGTAATTACAATACATTTTTCAAACTTTTTCTGTTAAAGATGAGTTTATCTAGTTTACAATTTAGTCTCAGAAATCAATTTCCGACTTATAACGAAATGTGTAGACTTTTTCGAGTTAACGTATATAAAATTCAACATTTTTATGAACTCTTTCTTCTTGTGTTGGCTTTGTCTTTCTATTTGATTCAAGATAGATGAAATTTGTTAGGATTTGGATTAGTTCTTCATGGTCTTTCATCTTTCTTCTATTGTGAAATTTGACTTCCTTCATATTTTCTTGAATCAACGTACATAGAAATGTAATTTTTACTAGACGTATTGCCTTAGAACATATTAATTGTAATTACAATACATTTTTCAAACTTTTTCTGTTAAAGATGAGTTTATCTAGTTTACAATTTAGTCTCAGAAATCAATTTCCGACTTATAACGAAATATGTCGACTTTTTTGAGTTAACGTATATAAAATTCAACATTTTAATGAACTCTTTCTTTTTATATTGGCTTTGTCTTTCTATTTGATTCAAGATAGATGAAATTTGTTAGGATTTGGAATAGTTTTGCATGGTATTTCATTTTTCTTATATTGTGAAATTTGACTTCCTTCATATTTTCTTGAATCAACGTGCATAGAAATGCAATTTTTACTAGACGTATTGCCTTATAACATATTAATTGTAATTACAATACATTTTTCAAACTTTTTCTGTTAAAGATGAGTTTATCTAGTTTACAATTTAGTCTCAGAAATCAATTTTCGACTTATAACGAAATGTGTCAACTTTTTTGAGTTAACGTATATAAAATTCAACATTTTTATGAACTCTTTCTTTTTGTGTTGGATTTGTCTTTCTATTTGATTCAAGATAGATGAAATTTGTTAGGATTTGGATTAGTTCTGCATGGTCTTTCATCCTTCTTCTATTGTGAAATTTTACTTGCTTCATATTTTCTTGAATCAACGTACATAGAAATACAATTTTTACTAGACGTATTGCCTTAGAACATATTAATTGTAATTACAATACATTTTACAAACTTTTTCTGTTAAAGATGAGTTTATCTAGTTTACAATTTAGTCTCAGAAATCAGTTTTCGACTTATAATGAAATGTGTAAACTTTTTTGAGTTTACATATATTAAATTCCACATTTTTATGAACTTTTTTTTTGTGTTGGCTTTGTCTTTCTATTTGATTCAAGATAGATTAAATTTTTTAGGATTTGGATTTGTTCTGCAAGGTCTTTCATCCTTCTTCTATTGTGAAATTTGACTTCCTTCATATTTTCTTGAATCAATGTACATAGAAATGCAATTTTTACTAGACGTATTGCCTTAGAACATATTAATTGTAATTACAATACATTTTTCAAACTTTTTCTGTTAAAGATGAGTTTATCTAGTTTACAATTTAGTCTCAGAAATCAATTTCTGACTTATAACGAAGTGTGTAGACTTTTTTGAGTTAACGTATATTAAATTCAACATTGTTATGAACTCTTTCTTTTTGTGTTGGCTTTGTCTTTCTATTTGATTCAAGATAGATGAAATTTGTTAGGATTTGGATTAGTTCTGCATGGTCTTTCATCCTTCTTCTATTGTGAAATTTGACTTCCTTCATATTTTCTTCAATCAACGTACATAGAAATGCAATTTTTACTAGACGTATTGCCTTGGAACATATTAATTGAAATTACAATACATTTTTTAAACTTTTTCTGTTACGGATGTGTTTATCTAGTTTACAATTTAGTCTCAGAAATCAATTTCTGCCTTATAACGAAGTGTGTAGACTTTTTTGAGTTAACGTATATAAAATTCAACATTTGTATGAACTCTTTCTTTTTGTGTTGGCTTTGTCTTTCAATTTTATTCGAGATAGATGAAATTTGTTAGGATTTGGATTTGTTCTGCATGGTCTTTCATCCTTCTTCTATTGTGAAATTTGACTTCCTTCATATTTTCTTCAATCAACGTACATAGAAATGCAATTTTTACTAGACGTATTGCCTTGGAACATATTAATTGAAATTACAATACATTTTTCAAACTTTTTCTGTTAAAGATGAGTTTATCTAGTTTACAATTTAGTTTCCGAAATCAATTTCCAACTTATAAAGAAATGTGTAGACTTTTTTGAGTTAACGTATATAAAATTCAACATTTTTATGAACTCTTTCTTTTTATGTTGGCTTTGTCTTTCTATTTGATTCAAGATAGATGAAATTTGTTAGGATTTGGATTCGTTCTGCATGGTCTTTCATCTTTCTTCTATTGTGAAATTTGACTTCCTTCATATTATCTTCAATCAACGTACATAGAAATGCAATTTTTACTAGACGTATTGCCTTGGAACATATTAATTGTAATTACAATACATTTTTCAAACTTTTTCTGTTAAAGATGAGGTTATCTAGTTTACAATTTAGTCTCAGAAATCAATTTCCGACTTATAACGAAATGTGTAGAATTTTTTGAGTTAACGTATATAAAATTCAACATTTTTATGAACTCTTTATTTTTGTGTTGTCTTTGTCTTTCTATTTGATTCAAGATAGATGGAATTTGATAGGATTTGGATTAGTTCTGCATGGTTTTTCATCCTTCTTCTATTGTGAAATTTGACTTCCTTCATATTTTCTTGAATCAACGTACATAGAAATGCAATTTTTACTAGACGTATTGCCTTGGAACATATTAATTGTAATTACAATATATTTTTCAAACTTTTTTTTGTTAAATATGAGTTTATCTAGTTTACAATTTAGTCTCAGAAATCAATTTCCGACTTATAACGAAATGTGTGGACTTTTTTCAGTTAACGTATATAAAATTCAACATTTTTATGAACTCTTTCTTTTTGTGTTGGCTTTGTCTTTCTATTTGATTCACGATAGATGAAATTTTTTAGGATTTGGATTAGTTCTGCATGGTCTTTCATCCTTCTTCTATTGTGAAATTTGACTTCCTTCATATTTTCTTGAATCAACGTACATAGAAATGCAATTTTTACTAGACGTATTGCCTTAGAACATATTAATTGTAATTACAATACATTTTTCAAACTTTTTCTATTAAAGATGAGTTTATCTAGTTTACAATTTAGTCTCAGAAATCAATTTCCGACTTATAACGAAGTGTGTAGACTTTTTTGAGTTACTGTATATAAAATTCAACATTTTTATGAACTCTTTCTTTTTGTGTTAACTTTGTATTTCTATTTGATTCAAGATAGATGAAATTTGTTAGGATTTGGATTAGTTCTGCATGGTCTTTCATCCTTCTTCTATTGTGAAATTTGACTTCCTTCATATTTTCTTGTATCAACGTACATAGAAATGCAATTTTTACTAGACGTATTTCCTTAGAACATATTAATTGTAATTACAATACATTTTTCAAACTTTTTCTGTTAAAGATGAGTTATCTAGTTTACAATTTAGTCTCAGAAATCAATTTCCGACTTATAACGAAATATGTAGACTTTTTCGAGGCAACATATATAAAATTCAACATTTTTATGAACTCTTTCTTTTTATATTGGCTTTGTCTTTCCCTTTGATTCAAGATAGATTAAATTTGTTAGGATTTGGATTAGTTCTGAATGGTCTTTCATCTTTCTTCTATTGTGAAATTTGACTTCCTTCATATTTTCTTGAATCAACGTACATAGAAATGCAATTTTTACTAGACGTATTGCCTTAGAACACATTAATTTTAATTACAATACATTTTTTAAACTTTTTTTGTTAAAGATGAGTTATCTAGTTTACAATTTAGTCTCAGAAATCAATATCCGACTTATAAAGAAATGTGTAGACTTTTTAGAGTTAACGTATATAAAATTCAGCATTTTAATGAACTCTTTCTTTTTATATTGGCTTTGTCTTTCTATTTGATTCAAGATAGATGAAATTTGTTAGGATTTGGATTAGTTATGCATGGTCTTTCATCTTTCTTCTATTCTGAAATTTGACTTCCTTCATATTTTCTTGAATCAACGTACATAGAAATGCAATTTTTACTAGACGTATTGCCTTAGAACATATTAATTGTAATTACAATACATTTTTCAAACTTTTTCTGTTAAAGATGAGTTTATCTAGTTTACAATTTAGTCTCAGAAATCAATTTCCGACTTATAACGAAATATGTAGACTTTTTCGAGGCAACGTATATAAAAATCAACATTTTTATGAACTCTTTCTTTTTGTGTTAACTTTGTCTTTCTAATTGATTCAAGATTGATGAAATTTTTTAGGATTTGGATTAGTTCTGCATGGTCTTTCATCCTTCTTCTATTGTGAAATTTGACTTCCTTCATATTTTCTTGAATCAACGTACATAGAAATGCAATTTTGACTAGACGTATTGCTTTAGAACATATTAATTTTAATTACAATACATTTTTCAAACTTTTTCTGTTAAAAATTAGTTTATCTAGTTTACAATTTAGTCTCAGAAATCAATTTCCGACTTATAACAAAATGTGTATACTTTTTTGAGTTAACGTATATAAAATTCAAAATTTTTATGAACTCTTTCTTTTTGTGTTGGCTTTGTCTTTCTATTTGATTCAAGATAGATGAAATTTGTTAGGATTTGGATTAGTCCTGCATGGTCTTTCATCTTTCTTCTATTGTGAAATTTGACTTCCTTCATATTTTCTTGAATCAACGTACATACAAATGCAATTTTTACTAGACGTATTGCCTTAGAACATATTAATTGTAATTACAATACATTTTTCGAACTTTTTCTGTTAAAGATTTTTTTATCTAGTTTACAGTTTAGTTTCATAAATCAATTTCCGACTTATAACGAAATATGTAGACTTTTTTGAGTTAACGTTTATAAAATTCAGCATTTTAATGAACTCTTTCTTTTTATATTGGCTTTGTCTTTCTATTTGAGTCAAGATAGATGAAATTTGTTAGGATTTGGATTAGTTCTGCATGGTCTTTCATCTTTCTTCTATTGTGAAATTCGACTTCCTTCATATTTTCTTGAATCAACGTACATAGAAATGAAATTTTTACTAGACGTATTACCTTAGAACATATTAATTGTAATTAAAATACATTTTTCAAACTTTTTCTGTTAAAGATGAGTTTATCTAGTTTACAATTCAGTCTCAGAAATCAATTTCAGACTTATAACGAAGTGTGTAGACTTTTTTGAGTTAACGTATATAAAATCCAACATTTTAATGAACTGTTTCTTCTTGTGTTGGCTTTGTATTTCTATTTGATTCAAGATAAATGAAATTTGTTAGGATTTGGATTAGTTCTGCATGGTCTTTCATCTTTCTTCTATTGTGAAATTTGACTTCCTTCATATTTTCTTGAATCAACGTACATAGAAATGCAATTTTTACTAGACGTATTGCCTTAGAACATATTAATTGTAATTACAATACATTTTTCAAACTTTTTCTGTTAAAGATGAGTTTATCTAGTTTACAATTTAGTCTCAGAAATCAATTGAGTTAACGTATATAAAATTCAACATTTTTATGAACTCTTTCTTCTTGTGTTGGCTTTGTCTTTCTATTTGATTCAAGATAAATGAGTTTATCTAGTTTACAATTTAGTCTCGAAAATCAATTTCTGACTTTTAACGAAATGTGTACACTTTGTTGAGTTAACGTATACAAAATTCAATATTTTTATGAACTCCTATTTTTGTATTGGCTTTGTCTTTCTATTTGATTCAAGATAGGTTAAATTTGTTAGGATTTGGATTAGTTTTGCGTGATCTTTCATCCTTCTTCTATTGTGAAATTCTGCTTCCTTCATATTTTCTTGAATCAACGTACATAAAAATGAAATTTTTACTAGACGTAATGCCTTAGAACATATTAATTGTAATTACAATACATTTTTCTAACTTTTTCTGTTAAAGATGAGTTTATCTAGTTTACAATTTAATTTCATAAATTAATTTCATACTTATAACGAAGTGTGTACACTTTTTTGAGTTAACGTATATAAAATTCAAAATTTTTATGAACTCTTTCTTTTTGTGTTAACTTTGTATTTCTATTTGATTTAAGATAAATGAAATTTGTTAGGATTTGGATTAGTTCTGCATGGTCTTTCATCCTTCTTCTATTGTGAAATTTGACTTCCTTCATATTTTCTTGAATCAACGTACATAGAAATGCAATTTTTACTAGACGTATTGCTTTAGAACACATTAATTGTAATTACAATACATTTTTCAAACTTTTTATGTTAGAGATGAGTTTATCTAGTTTACAATTTAGTCTCAGAAATCAATTTCCGACTTATAACGAAATGTGTAGACTTTTTTCAGTTAACGTATATAAAATTCAACATTTTTATGAACTCTTTCTTTTTGTGTTGGCTTTGTCTTTTAATTTGATTCAAGATAGATGAAATTTGTTAGGATTTGGATTAGTTCTGCATGGTCTTTCATCCTTCCTCTATTGTGAAATTTGACTTCCTTCATATTTTCTTGAATCAACGTACATAGAAATGCAATTTTTACTAGACGTATTGCCTTAGAACACATTAATTGTAATTACAATACATTTTTCAAACTTTTTATGTTAAAGATGAGTTTATCTAGTTTACAATTTAGTCTCGAAAATCAATTTCTGACTTTTAACGAAATGTGTACACTTTTTTGAGTTAACGTATATAAAATTCAACATTTTAATGAACTCTTTCTTTTTATATTGGCTTTGTCATTCTATTTGATTCAAGATAAATGAAATTTGTTAGGATTTGGATTAGTTCTGCATGGTCTTTCATCTTTCTTCTATTGTGAAATTTGACTTCCTTCATATTTTCTTGAATCAACGTACATATAAATACAATTTTTACTAGACGTACTGCCTTAGAACATATTAATTTTAATTACAATACATTTTTCAAACTTTTTCTGTTAAAGATGAGTTTATCTAGTTTACAATTTAGTCTCAGAAATCAATTTCCGACTTATAACGAAATGTGTAGACTTTTTTCAGTTAACGTATATAAAATTCAACATTTTTATGAACTCTTTCTTTTTGTGTTGGCTTTGTCTTTCAATTTGATTCAAGATAGATGAAATTTGTTAGATTTGGATTAGTTCTGCTTGGTCTTTCATCCTTCTTCTATTCTGAATTTTGACTTCCTTCATATTTTCTTGAATCAACGTACATAGAAATGCAATTTTTACTAGACGTATTGCCTTAGAACATATTAATTGTAATTACAATACATTTTTCAAACTTTTTCTGTTAAAGATGAGTTTATCTAGTTTACAATTTATTCTCAGAAATCAATTTCCGACTTATAACGAAATGTGTAGACTTTTTCGAGTTAACGTATATAAATTTCAACATTTTTATGAACTCTTTCTTTTTGTGTTAACTTTGTCTTTCTATTTGATTCAAGAAAGATGAAATTTGTTAGGATTTGGATTAGTTCTGCATGGTCTTTCATCCTTCTTCTATTGTGAAATTTGACTTCCTTCATATTTTCTTGAATCAACGTACATAGAAATGCAATTTTTACTAGACGTATTGCCTTAGAACATATTAATTGTAATTACAATACATTTTTCAATCTTTTTCTGTTAAAGATGAGTTTATCTAGTTTACAATTTAGTCTCAGAAATCAATTTCCGACTTATAACGAAATGTGTAGACTTTTTTGAGTTAACGTATATAAAATTCAACATTTTTATGAACTCTTTCTTCTTGTGTTGGCTTTGTCTTTCTATTTGATTCAAGATAGATGAAATTTGTTAGGATTTGGATTAGTTCTACATGGTCTTTCATCTTTCTTCTATTGTGAAATTTGACTTCCTTCATATTTTCTTGAATCAACGTACATAGAAATGCAATTTTTACTAGACGTATTGCCTTAGAACATATTAATTGTAATTACAATACATTTTTCAAACTTTTTCTGTTAAAGATGAGTTTATCTAGTTTACAATTTAGTCTCAGAAATCAATTGAGTTAACGTATATAAAATTCAACATTTTTATGAACTCTTTCTTCTTGTGTTGGCTTTGTCTTTCTATTTGATTCAAGATAAATGAGTTTATCTAGTTTACAATTTAGTCTCGAAAATCAATTTCTGACTTTTAACGAAATGTGTACACTTTGTTGAGTTAACGTATACAAAATTCAATATTTTTATGAACTCCTATTTTTGTATTGGCTTTGTCTTTCTATTTGATTCAAGATAGGTTAAATTTGTTAGGATTTGGATTAGTTTTGCGTGATCTTTCATCCTTCTTCTATTGTGAAATTCTGCTTCCTTCATATTTTCTTGAATCAACGTACATAAAAATGAAATTTTTACTAGACGTAATGCCTTAGAACATATTAATTGTAATTACAATACATTTTTCTAACTTTTTCTGTTAAAGATGAGTTTATCTAGTTTACAATTTAATTTCATAAATTAATTTCATACTTATAACGAAGTGTGTACACTTTTTTGAGTTAACGTATATAAAATTCAAAATTTTTATGAACTCTTTCTTTTTGTGTTAACTTTGTATTTCTATTTGATTTAAGATAAATGAAATTTGTTAGGATTTGGATTAGTTCTGCATGGTCTTTCATCCTTCTTCTATTGTGAAATTTGACTTCCTTCATATTTTCTTGAATCAACGTACATAGAAATGCAATTTTTACTAGACGTATTGCTTTAGAACACATTAATTGTAATTACAATACATTTTTCAAACTTTTTATGTTAGAGATGAGTTTATCTAGTTTACAATTTAGTCTCAGAAATCAATTTCCGACTTATAACGAAATGTGTAGACTTTTTTCAGTTAACGTATATAAAATTCAACATTTTTATGAACTCTTTCTTTTTGTGTTGGCTTTGTCTTTTAATTTGATTCAAGATAGATGAAATTTGTTAGGATTTGGATTAGTTCTGCATGGTCTTTCATCCTTCCTCTATTGTGAAATTTGACTTCCTTCATATTTTCTTGAATCAACGTACATAGAAATGCAATTTTTACTAGACGTATTGCCTTAGAACACATTAATTGTAATTACAATACATTTTTCAAACTTTTTCTGTTAAAGATGAGTTTATCTAGTTTACAATTTAGTCTCAGAAATCAATTTCGGACTTATAACGAAGTGTGTAGACTTTTTTGAGTTAATGTACATAAAATTCAACATTTTTATGAACTCTTTCTTTTTGTGTTGGCTTTGTCTTTCTATTTGATTCAAGATAGATGAAATTTGTTAGGATTTGGTTTTTTTTTTGTTAAGTCAAGAAAATATATTGATAAAAAAGATATTTACAAGATAGGTGAAGGAGAAAAGGGATCAGAGAAACCCCTAAAAAACTCCTAAAACCTAATTAAAACGATAATAAATTACATTTGGAAACTGAATAGAACTTAAAAAAACTGGTCGACCTTCAAAGTGAAAACCAACCCTATCCTCTAATAAACAACCACGCTTTGCCATTGCATCAGCTGCAAAATTTGCCTCTCTAAAAGAATGTTCAAAACGAATTGAACCATATAAACCTTTAACTTCCATCCATCTTTGCCTAGTAAACCAAGGAACGTTATCTTCTTCCAAAGCCTTCAACACACTTGTAGAATCTGATCTAATAACAATGCAAGCATATCCCCACTGAACTGCCCACTCCATACCCACAATAATACCATACAATTCAGCTAAATAATTAGAAGTAACTCCCAAACCAATACACATTGCACCTACCACTTCACAATTTGCATTCCTTGCAACAACACCAGCACCCGCCACCCCAAGATTACCTCTTGAGGCGCCATCCGTGCACAAAAGCAATTCATTATCATTAGAAGGAAACCAAAAACACTCCTTGGGATCAGTAAACTTCACCTTTCTATGCCGAACCCTAAAAAACTCCAGAATTCTCAAGTCATCCATAGAATTATGCATATAACTCTTCATACGAACTGAATAATCTTGCATCAAACTAAAAACACGTTTTTGAAATAAAGACCAACAAGGGTTCTTCTTTTCATACACTTTTTTGTTCCTAGTGAACCATAATTCTGAACGCACAACCAAATTCACTACCAACCACAAATCCTTAACAATACCACTATGATTTTTTGCCTTTTGGTAAGAAGTAATAATATCATAATTAGTTTAATTTTGAAAATACCTTCAATCCACTCCCAAGCTTGACGCGCAAAATTACAGCTCCAAAGAATATGTTGGAGAGACTCCTCCTCAATCTGACACACACTACATTTAGATGCAAGTTGAATTTTAAATCTGCTACGTACCTTATCAAGAGTAGCACACGCACCACGAATAAACTTCCAGTTCTGAGCCGCCAATGAAGGATGCACCACCCTCTTCCATAACAACCCCGCCTCCCTCAAAATAGGATATTTCTTCCTAATCAATTCCCTAGCTGACTTGACAGAAAATTTACCTTGTAAATCAGGCATCCAAAAACGCCTATCCACTCCCATATGAATTTTTGGTAAATCCTGTTGCACCACACCAGCACTTAAAAGGAGTTGCGAATGAACTCCATGAATCTGCCAATCACCTTGCACAATAATATAACTAACACGAGCTGATCTGTCTAAATCCATGCGATTTAAAACACTAGCTAAGGTTGTATTTCCATACCATATATCAAAGAATAAAGAAGTATCCCTACCGTCACCAATAAAACACTTCGTGTTGTCCACCATCTCCTTATGAACCCAACGAACTGTTAGGATTTGGATTGGTTCTGCGTGATCTTTCATTCTTCTATTGTGAAATTCTGCTTCCTTCATATTTTCTTGAATCAACGTACATAGAAATGAAATTTTTACTAGACGTATTGCCTTAGAACATATTAATTGTAATTACAATATATTTTTCAAACTTTTTTTTGTTAAAGATGAGTTTATCTAGTTTACAATTCAGTCTCGGAAATCAATTTCTGACTTTTAACGAAATTTGTACACTTTTTTGAGTTAACGTATAAAAAATTCAATATTTTTATGAACTCTTATTTTTGTATTGGCTTTGTCTTTCTATTTGATTCAAGATAGGTGAAATTTGTTAGGATTTGGATTAGTTCTGCGTGATCTTTCATCCTTCTTCTATTGTGAAATTCTGTTTCCTTCATATTTTCTTGAATCAACGTACATAGAAATGAAATTTTTACTAGACGCATTTCCTTAGAACATATTAATTGTAATTATAATACATTTTTCAAACTTTTTCTGTTAAATTTAAGTTTTTCTACTTTACAATTTAGTCTCAAAAATCAATTTCCGACTTACAACGTAGAGTGTAGAATCTTTTGAGTTAACGTATATAAGATTCAACATTTTTATGAACTCTTTCTTTTTGTGTTAGATTTGTCTTTCTATTTGATTCAAGATAGATGAAATTTGCTAGGATTTGGATTAGTTCTGCATTGTCTTTCATCCTTCTTCTATTGTGAAATTTGACTTCCTTCATATTTTCTTGAATCAACGTACATAGAAATGCAATTTTTACTAAACGTAATGCCTTAGAACATATTATTTGTGATTGCAATATATTTTTCAAACTTTTTCAGTTAAAGATGAGTTTATCTAGTTTATAATTTAGTTTCAGAAATCAATTTCAGACTTATAACGAAGTGTGTACACTTTTTTGAGTTAACGTATAAAAAATTCAATATTTTTATGAACTCTTTATTTTTGTGTTGGCTTTGTCTTTCTATTTTATTCAAGATAGGTGAAATTTGTTAGGAATTAGATTAATTATGCTTGGTCATTCATCCTTCTTTTCAAACTTTGTTTGTTAAAGATGAGTTTATCTAGTTTACAGATTAGTCTCAGAAATGGATTTCCGACTTATAACGAAGTGTGAAGACTTTTTTGAGTTAACGTATATAAAATTTAACATTTTTATGAACTCTTTCTTTTTGTGTTGGTTTTGTCTTTCTATTTGATTCAAGATAGATGAAATTTGTTAGGATTTGGATTAGTTTGCATGGTCTTTCATCCTTCTTCTATTGTGAAATTTGCCTACCTTCATATTTTCTTGAATCAACATACATAAAAATGCAATTTTTACTAGCGTAAGGTTTTAGAACATATTATTTGTGATTGCAATACATTTTTCAAACTTTTTCTGTTAAAGATGAGTTTATCTAGTTTACAATTTAATTTCATAAATTAATTTCATACTTATAACGAAGTGTGTACACTTTTTTTGAGTTAACGTATATAAAATTCAACATTTTTATGAACTCTTTCTTTTTGTGTTAACTTTGTCTTTCTATTTGATTCAAGATAGATGAATTTGTTAGGATTTGGATTAGTTTTGCATGGTCTTTCATCCTTCTTCTATTGTGAAATTTGACTTCCTTCATATTTTCTTGAATCAACGTACATAGAAATGCAATTTTTACTAGACGTATTGCCTTAGAACACATTAATTGTAATTACAATACATTTTTCAAATTTTTTCTGTTAAAGATGATTTTATCTAGTTTACAATTTAGTCTCAGAAATCAATTTCCGACTTATAACGAAATGTGTAGACTTTTTTGAGTTAACGTATATAAAATTCAACATTTTAATGAACTCTTTCTTTTTATATTGGCTTTGTCTTTCTATTTGATTCAAGATAGATGAAATTTGTTAAGATTTGGATTAGTTCTGCATGGTCTTTCATCTTTCTTCTATTGTGAAATTTGACTTCCTTCATATTTTCTTGAATCAACGAACATAGAAATGCAATTTTTACTAGACGTATTACCTTAGAACATATTAATTGTAATTGCAATACATTTTTCAAACTTCTTCTGTTAAAGATGAGTTTATCTAGTTTACAATTTAGTCTCAGAAATCAATTTCCGACTTATAACGAAATGTGTAGACTTTTTTGAGTTAACGTATATAAAATTCAACATTTTAATGAACTCTTTCTTTTTATATTGGCTTTGTCTTTCTATTTGATTCAAGATAGATGAAATTTGTTAGGATTTGGATTAGTTATGCATTGTCTTTCATCCTTCTTCATATTTTCTTGAATCAACGTACATAGAAATGCAATTTTTACTAGACGTAATGCCTTAAAACATATTATTTGTGATTGCAATATATTTTTCAAACTTTTTCAGTTAAAGATGAGTTTATCTAGTTTATAATTTAGTTTCAGAAATCAATTTCAGACTTATAACGAAGTGTGTACACTTTTTTGAGTTAACGTATAAAAAATTCAATATTTTTATGAACTCTTTATTTTTGTGTTGGCTTTGTCTTTCTATTTGATTCAAGATAGGTGAAATTTGTTAGGAATTAGATTAATTATGCTTGGTCATTCATCCTTCTTTTCAAACTTTTTCTGTTAAAGATGAGTTTATCTAGTTTACAGATTAGTCTCAGAAATGGATTTCCGACTTATAACGAAGTGTGTAGACTTTTTTGAGTTAACGTATATAAAATTTACATTTTTATAAACTCTTTCTTTTTGTGTTGGCTTTGTCTTCCTATTTGATTCAAGATAGATGAAATTTGTTAGGATTTTGATTAGTTTGCATGGTCTTTCATCCTTCTTCTATTGTGAAATTTGCCTACCTTCATATTTTCTTGAATCAACATACATAAAAATGCAATTTTTACTAGCGTAAAGTTTTAGAACATATTATTTGTGATTGCAATACATTTTTCAAACTTTTTCTATTAAAGATGAGTTTATCTAGTTTACAATTTAATTTCATAAATTAATTTCATACTTATAACGAAGTGTGTACACTTTTTTTGAGTTAACGTATATAAAATTCAACATTTTTATGAACTCTTTCTTTTTGTGTTAACTTTGTCTTTCTATTTGATTCAAGATAGATGAATTTGTTAGGATTTGGATTAGTTTTGCATGGTCTTTCATCCTTCTTCTATTGTGAAATTTGACTTCCTTCATATTTTCTTGAATCAACGTACATAGAAATACAATTTTTACTAGACGTATTGCCTTAGAACACATTAATTGTAATTACAATACATTTTTCAAATTTTTTCTGTTAAAGATGATTTTATCTAGTTTACAATTTAGTCTCAGAAATCAATTTCCGACTTATAACGAAATGTGTAGACTTTTTTGAGTTAACGTATATAAAATTCAACATTTTAATGAACTCTTTCTTTTTATATTGGCTTTGTCTTTCTATTTGATTCAAGATAGATGAAATTTGTTAGGATTTGGATTAGTTCTGCATGGTCTTTCATCTTTCTTCTATTGTGAAATTTGACTTCCTTCATATTTTCTTGAATCAACG
>NW_020651970.1:597677-598435 GCF_003573695.1 Papaver somniferum | reverse complement strand
TTCTTCATATTTTCTTGAATCAACGTACATAGAAATGCAATTTTTACTAGACGTAATGCCTTAAAACATATTATTTGTGATTGCAATATATTTTTCAAACTTTTTCAGTTAAAGATGAGTTTATCTAGTTTATAATTTAGTTTCCGAAATCAATTTCAGACTTATAACGAAGTGTGTACACTTTTTTGAGTTAACGTATAAAAAATTCAATATTTTTATGAACTCTTTATTTTTGTGTTGGCTTTGTCTTTCTATTTGATTCAAGATAGGTGAAATTTGTTAGGAATTAGATTAATTATGCTTGGTCATTCATCCTTCTTTTCAAACTTTTTCTGTTAAAGATGAGTTTATCTAGTTTACAGATTAGTCTCAGAAATGGATTTCCGACTTATAACGAAGTGTGTAGACTTTTTTGAGTTAACGTATATAAAATTTACATTTTTATAAACTCTTTCTTTTTGTGTTGGCTTTGTCTTCCTATTTGATTCAAGATAGATGAAATTTGTTAGGATTTTGATTAGTTTGCATGGTCTTTCATCATTCTTCTATTGTGAAATTTGCCTACCTTCATATTTTCTTGAATCAACATACATAAAAATGCAATTTTTACTAGCGTAAAGTTTTAGAACATATTATTTGTGATTGCAATACATTTTTCAACTTTTTCTATTAAAGATGAGTTTATCTAGTTTACAATTTAATTTCATAAATTAATTTCATACTTATAACGAAGTGTGTACACTTTTTTTTTTTTTTTT
>NW_020651970.1:583645-597595 GCF_003573695.1 Papaver somniferum | reverse complement strand
TTGAATAATTCTTTAACCCCGTTTCACTTTTTTTCTCTCTCTTGGCTCTGAGGCGATTTTCCTTAGGGTTTACAAACTTTCAAAATTTTCTGGCGCTCTATACTATAATCATCCTTGGTGATTGCGATGGGGGAAAAATCTGTGGGTGATTCTAATCATCCTAAGTTCACGTTTGCTGAATTGGTGATGGGAAAACATAACAAAAAACAAGTTTCAACAACTGTTGATATAGGTTTTTTACCAAACCCTACTACAAGAGATGGAAAACCGGCTGTTGTTATTCCTCAAGACTATTATGAAGTAGGCTGTCAAATATGGAGATTTAGCCTTATTGGAAGATTAGATCTCAAAGGTGTGAAGCTCATTGATGTTAAAAAAAATATGGAACAGCAATGGGGTTTGGGAGAAGCTGGGGTTCAGTTTATCCCTATGAACCGTGGTTTCTTCATTATAAAACTATTAACTCAAGATGACAAAGACAAAGTTTTCAAGGATGGTAACAAAAATCCATGGATTTTTAATGATCAGCCTCTTCGTTTGATTGAATGGTATCCAGGGTTTGACGCAGACAAGCAATGTACTTCTCATTCAACGGTTTGGGTGAAGTTTCCTAGCCTGCCCGTGGAGATGTGGGTAGAAAAAACGCTTTTAGCTTTAGGGAAATCTCTTGGAACACCCATTGTGGTAGATAAGAGAACCCTAAATCATGAATATGGTCATTATGCGTCTGTTTTGATTGATATAGATTTTGCTAAACATGATACTGATTCAGTTTATGTTGAAGTTGATGGACGACATTTTCTGCAACCTATTGAAATTCTAAAACAACCTAAGTTTTGCTCCAAGTGCAAGATTGTTGGGCACTTAGATAAAGAATGTAGGAAGAAGCATGCAGTTAATGCATTACATGCATCTCATGCACGTACAGACGCTCGAAAAAATGTTGGTTCCTCATCGCGGCAGCTGGGTGGTTTTTCTTCTCTACAGTTAGATAGAACTTTAGAGTTGGGAAGTTCTTCAGCAAACCAAGCACCACAACAGAATGCTTTGCATCATGATCAGCAACCTCAAACTCTGGTTATTCATCAAGGGGAGAATAATGATACATGGCAGACTATAAGTCATAAGAAGAATGGTAAGAAGAATAAGAAAGTTGCTACAGATACTCGTGTGCAGGTTGATGTGGTGAGGATTGGTACTGCTGATTATGAACAACAGCTTCAGGAAGATCTGATCAGGTCCGAAGCTGCAATGCGCACTGCTGCAGCTATGGCGGAGAAGGCTGTTGATGCGCATTCAGTTTTAGTTAGTAGGGCAAAGTCGTTGAGTACTGATGCCTTAAATACTAAGCTTGGTGGGAATGTTGAATTGGCTAGAACTAGACTTCCTAATCCGGGTAGGATTCCTGTTTCAGAAGCTATTTATACTCCTGTTTGTGCAGCTGTGGAAGAGAGTTCTGAATACGTCTCTTCAAACAAGTTTAATATCTTGGATAGTACTCTTGTGGGTGAAACGGCAAGTGTACATGAGCTTGGGCATATTGATGAAGTTGCACGTAAGGCTAAGCATCAACAGCTTTTGGCTTTTCAGGCTAGACTAGACACTTTGAGGGATGTTGATGTTTTAACCGATTTGGATGAGGAATCAGAGCTAGGAGTTCGAGCAAGAAAAGGTTCTTCTCCAAGAGTAAAATCCTCCTCAAGTACTTTTGAAGTTCAGCTAACCAATAATCAAAATCCTATTGTTTAAATGCGGGTGTTGTTTTGGAATATCAATGGAGTTGCACGTGAAGTAGCTCAAGATAAACTAAAGGAGTTGATTAGAGATTTTAAACCTGATGTTTTTGGTATTGCTGAACCAAAAGTTCCCTGTTCTGCTGGGTTCAGATATGGTTTGCTTAGAGAAGGTTATTATTCTCATGTTATTAATAATGCTTCTTCTTCTAGTATTGCTAATATTTGGGTTTTTTATTCAAATACTCTAAATATTTCAATTGTTAATGTCAGTAAGCAGGCAATAACGGTTGAGGTGGATGGTGTACATGTTTCTTTTGTCCATGTAGCTATATTCAGGTTACTAGGAGGAGTCTTTGGCAGCAACTTGTTAGTTCTGGTGATGGTATTCCTTGGTTAGTCATTGGGGATTTTAACTGTATTCTTCGTTTGGATGAGAAGAAGGGTGGTCTTGAACCTAGAACCTCATCTATTAATGAGTTTTCATATTGGTTGGATGACAACAATCTTTTTGAAGCTGATGCCTTGGGAAGTAAGTTCACTTGGACGAATAGACAATCAGGTATGACTAGAATTATTAGTAAACTTGATCGTGCTATTATTAATGCGGCTTGGCTTGAAAAGTTTGAGAATTGGCGGTGTAAAGCTCTTCCTAGGGAAGTTTCTGACCATTCTACTCTTTTGGGTTTTCCTTTTGCTGTTCCAAGACCCAAAAGAGCTCCTTTCCGAGTTCAAAAGATGTGGTTCTTACATTCTGATTTCCTTCGTATGGTTAGAGATAGTTGGAATATGCCTATTTCTGGGTCTTTTGATTTTATTTTCACTCAAAAATTAAAGAGACTTAAAGGAATTATCAAGGAATGGAATCTTCGTGTTTTTGGTAATGTGCATTCTAGGTTAAAGCAGGATCAGTTGAGGTTTGAGGCAGCTTCTTTTCTTTCTGATGATAACCCGGATGACATTACTAAGCTAAATATTATGAAGGATGCTATGGCTAAACTTAATGATACTCGTGCTCAGTTGAATACTATGCTTAAGCAGAAATCTAGAAATAAGTGGCTTGTGGAGGGTTCAAGTAACACTAATTTCTTTCATAATAGCATTAGAATTCGTAGAAGTTCTAACACTATCTCTGAACTTGTTGACAGTGCAGGCAATACTATTTCTGATTATGAGCTGCTTAGAAATCATGTTGTGCACTATTATGAGGACAAGTTTAATGGGCCGGAGATGGAGATTGATCCTATTTTATTTGACTATGGTCATATTAGCATCTCGGAGGAGGAAAGTTTAGCCATGGACAGAATTCCATCTTCTGAGGAGATTAAACAAGCAGTTTTTGATCTAGGGGCAGACAGTGCTCCAGGGCCGGATGGGTTTTATGGATGTTTCTATAGACACTGCTGGGATATTATTCAAGATGATTTATTAAGAGCAGTTATTTATTGCTGGAATTCTGGTCATATCCCAAATGGGGTAAATTCTAGTCTAATTGTTTTGATTCCCAAGGTAAGAGGTGCTAATTCTCTTCGTAATTTTCGTCCTATTGGTCTCAGTAATTTTTTCTTCAAAATCTTTACTAAGATCCTAGCTACTAGACTGGGGAGCGTTTTAGATAAACTTGTTTCTGAAGAACAGGTGGCTTTCATGAAAGGGCGTAACATCCATGAAAACATTAGTCTGGCTTCTGAATTGATTAATGAACTTCATATCAATCGTAAGGATGGTAATTTGGGCCTTAAGCTTGATATCTCACAAGCTTTTGACTCGGTCAGTTGGTCTTTTGTCTTGGAGGTTTTTCGTAGGTATGGTTTCTCGGAGCAATGGTGCACTTGGATTTCTCATATCTTCAATTCTGCTAGAATCTCTATTCTCTTGAATGGCAGTCCGGAGGGTTTTTTCAAGATAAATAGAGGTTTACGTCAGGGAGATCCTCTTTCTCCCTTGATCTTTGTTTTGATGAAAGATGTCCTTAGCAGAAATATCACAAAGCTTTTTGCAGAGAAGAAGATGTCTTACATGGTAACTAGAGGTGGTATTTATCCTACTCATCTCTTTTTTGCTGATGATATTATGATTTTCTGTAAAGGAAATTAGCGGAGCATTAATAATCTGGTGGATCTGTTGGGTAAGTATCAGCGTGCTTCGGGTCAATCTGTTTGTCGCCAAAAGAGTAAAATTTATTATGGTGGTGGTTCGTTGAGTAGACGTAATTATCTTGTTGATTATTTGGGTATGAGTGTTGCTTCTTTCCCTGATCGTTATTTGGGTGTTCAAATAATGCCTGGTGCTGTTAGGTATCATCATATTGCAAATGTGGTTGAGAAGATTAAAACCCAGCTTGCTGGTTGGAAGGGTTTTCTTTTATCTTTTCATGACCGCATTGTGTTTGTTAAATCTGTTATTTCGAGTTATTCCATTCATAATATGGCTATTTATAAGTGGCCTAGCAAGTTCATTGTGCAATGTGAGCGTGCAATTAGGAATTTTATTTGGTCTGGTGACTCTAATGTCAGTCGTGCTGTTGTGGTGGCGTATGATAAAATCTGTTGCCCTTTTGAGGAGGGGGGTTTGGGTTTATCTCGTATGGCTACTATGAATTCTGCAATGTTGATGAAGTTATGGTGGAAAATCAGTACTTCTAAGAAGAATTGGGCAGGTTATCTTAAGGCTAAATTTTTTAGTCGAAGAGGCTACATTAAGACTTATGGGGTGAAGTCTACCATTCTTCCAGGCATTAGAAGGGTTTATAAATATGTGGAGGCTAACACTAAAGTTCTTCTTGGTGATGGCAGGTCTACTTCTCTCTATTATGATGTTTGGTATGGAGAAAAATGTTTTGCAGAGATACTAGATGATTTTACTCTTGACAGATTGGTTTTGGTGAGTGATTGTTATAGGGATAACCAATGGGTTTTCTCTGAAAATCACTTGAACTGTTTACTCGCGGCTTGTGTGGATATGCATAATCTTCCTTTGCCAAATGGGGGTGAAGATAAGAGAGTTTGGATGCCAAACTTTTCAGGTGATTTTTCGTCGGTAAGTTCTGCCAAGGAACTTATTCGTCAGAAACATGGTAGATTCAATGCAGCGTCTATGCTGTGGAGGAAGGAAATTCACCCTAAACTTGCGGCTCAAAACTGGAAATTCATTCGTGGGGCTTGTGCCACTTTGGATATCATTCAACCTAGGTTCAAAATTAATTTGGCTAACAAGTGTGTTCTGTGTGAAACTGAGGAAGAATCTCTAGAACATATTCTTTTTCATTGTTCTTTTGCAGCTCGTGCGTGGTCTTGGATTTCTGATATCTTTGGTATGTCAGCAAATTTCAACATTGTGGCTTCTTTCAAGGCAGCGAAGGGAAGAAGTGCAATTGTCCATGACTTGTGGCTGGTGGCGAACTTAGTAATCAGGTCAGAGCTTTGGGCTATGCGCAACAAATGCATCTTTGAGAAACAGAAACCGAGTTGGAGTCTTTTTTCTAAAAGAGTGCTTAAGCTAATACAAGAATATTCAGTCCGCCTAAAAGGGTTTATGCGCAACAGTGTGGAAGATATGGTGTTGTTGGATTACTTCCGTGTGGTTCATAGAAGTGTTAGACACCAGCAGCCTATTGAAGTGTTATGGAAGCCTCCGGATCTTAATGAGATTCTAATTTGTTTTGATGGAGCAGCGCGTGGGAATCCAGGCATTGCGGGAGCAGGAGTGGTGGCAAGAGACTCTAGCTGTGCAGTTCTTGGTGCTTTGAGTATTGGTCTTGGAGTTACTACAAACTATTTGGCGGAACTATATGCAATTATAATTGGTATGGAATGGGCAATGCAATGGAATTATGATCGTATTTGTGTGCAATCTGATTCCTATGGAGTAGTTCAAGCTTTACAAAGCTCTTATATTCCTTGGTTTGCAAGAGCAAGATGGGAGAGGTTATGCAATCATTATATTTCTATAAGGATTATTCATACTTTCAGAGAGGTGAATTTTTCAGCAGATAAGAATGGTTGTTATCTAGATAATGAAGAAGGAATTCAGTATGAAGGAAGACCTGATTTTTTAATTTCTGTTGAAAACCCTAATGTTTCTTATTATCGTTTCAAGTAGTGTTACAAGTTTTTGGGTTTGTTGTGACCTCTTTTCTTGTACTCTACTTTTTGTAAATTTTGTTATCTATTAATACAATTTTTGACTTATAAAAAAAAAACACTTTTTTTTGAGTTAACGTATATAAAATTCAACATTTTTATGAACTCTTTCTTTTTGTGTTAACTTTGTCTTTCTATTTGATTCAAGATAGATGAAATTTGTTAGGATTTGGATTAGTTCTGCATGGTCTTTCATCCTTCTTCTATTGTGAAATTTGACTTCCTTCATATTTTCTTGAATCAACGTACATAGAAATGCAATTTTTACTAGACGTATTGCATTAGAACACATTAATTGTAATTACAATACATTTTTCAAACTTTTTCTGGTAAAGATGAGTTTATCTAGTTTACAATTTAGTCTCAGAAATCAATTTCCGACTTATAACGAAATGTGTAGACTTTTTTGAGTAAACATATATAAAATTCAACATTTTAATGAACTCTTTCTTTTTATATTGGCTTTGTCTTTCTATTTGATTCAAGATAGATGAAATTTGTTAGGATTTGGATTAGTTCTGCATGGTCTTTCATCTTTCTTCTATTGTGAAATTTGACTTCCTTCATATTTTCTTGAATCAACGTACATAGAAATGCAATTTTTACTAGACGTATTGCCTTAGAACATATTAATTTTAATTACAATACATTTTTAAAACTTTTTCTGTTAAAGATGAGTTTATTTAGTCTACAATTTAGTCTCAGAAATCAATTTCCGACTTATAATGAAATGTGTAGACTTTTTTGAGTTAACGTATATAAAATTCAATATTTTAATGAACTCTTTCTTTTTATATTGGCTTTGTCTTTCTATTTGATTCAAGATAGATGAAATTTGTTAGGATTTGGATTAGTTATGCATTGTCTTTCATCCTTCTTCTATTGTGAAATTTGACTTCCTTCATATTTTCTTGAATCAACGTACATAGAAATTCAATTTTTACTAGACGTAATGCCTTAGAAAATATTATTTGTGATTGCGATATATTTTTCAAACTTTTTCAGTTAAAGATGAGTTTATCTAGTTTATACTCTAGTTTCAGAAATCAATTTCAGACTTATAACGAAGTGTGTACACTTTTTTGAGTTAACGTATGAAAAATTCAATATTTTTATGAACTCTTTATTTTTGTGTTGGCTTTGTCTTTCTATTTGATTCAAGATAGGTGAAATTTGTTAGGAATTAGATTAATTATGCTTGGTCATTCATCCTTCTTTTCAAAAAATTTCTGTTAAAGATGAGTTTATCTAGTTTACAGATTAGTCTCAGAAATGGATTTCCGACTTATAACGAAGTGTGTAGACTTTTTTGAGTTAACGTATATAAAATTTAACATTTTTATAAACTCTTTCTTTTTGTTGTTGGCTTTGTCTTTCTATATTCAAGATAGATGAAATTTGTTAGGATTTGGATTAGTTTGCATGGTCTTTCATCCTTCTTCTATTGTGAAATTTGCCTACCTTCATATTTTCTTGAATCAACATTCATAAAAATGCAATTTTTACTAGCGTAAAGTTTTAGAACATAATATTTGTGATTGCAATACATTTTTCAAACTTTTTCTGTTAAAGATGAGTTTATCTAGTTTACAATCTAATTTCATAAATTAATTTCATACTTATAACGAAGTGTGTACACTTTTTTTGAGTTAACATATATAAAATTCAACATTTTTATGAACTCTTTCTTTTTGTGTTAACTTTGTTTTTCTATTTGATTCAAGATAGATGAAATTTGTTAGGATTTGGATTAGTTCTGCATGGTCTTTCATCCTTCTTCTATTGTGAAATTTGACTTCCTTCATATTTTCTTGAATCAACGTACATAGAAATGCAATTTTTACTAGACGTATTGCCTTAGAACATATTAACTGTAATTAAAATACATTTTTCAAACTTTTTCTGTTAAAGATGAGTTTATCTAGTTTACAATTAAGTCTCATAAATCAATTTCCGACTTATAACGAAATGTGTAGACTTTTTTGAGTTAACGTATATAAAATTCAACATTTCTATGAACTCTTTCTTTTTGTGTTGGATTTGTCTTTCTATTTGATTCAAGATAGATGAAAGTTGTTAGGATTTGGATTAGTTCTGCATGGTCTTTCATTCTTCTTCTATTGTGAATTTTGACTTCCTTCATATTTTCTTGAATCAACGTACATAGAAATGCAATTTTTACTAGACATATTGCCTTAGAACATATTAATTGTAATTACAATACAATTCTCAAAAATTTTCTGTTAAAGATGAGTTTATCTAGTTTACAATTTAGTCTCAGAAATCAATTTCGGACTTATAACGAAGTGTGTAGACTTTTTTGAGTTAACGTATATAAAATTCAACATTTTTATGAACTCTTTCTTTTTGTGTTGGCTTTGTCTTTCTATTTGATTCAAGATATATGAAATTTGTTAGGATTTGGATTAGTTCTGCGTGATCTTTCATCCTTCTTCTACTGTGAAATTCTGCTTCCTTCATATTTTCTTGAATCAACGTACATAGAAATGAAATTTTTACTAGACGTATTGCCTTAGAACATATTAATTGTAATTACAATATATTTTTCAAACTTTTTTTTGTTAAAGATGAGTTTATCTAGTTTACAATTTAGTCTCGGAAATCAATTTCTGACTTTTAACGAAATGTGTACACTTTTTTGAGTTAACGTATAAAAAATTTAATATTTTTATGAACTCTTTATTTTTGTATTGGCTTTGTCTTTCTATTTGATTCAAGATAGGTGAAATTTGTTAGGATTTGGATTAGTTCTGCGTGATCTTTCATCCTTCTTCTATTGTGAAATTCTGCTTCCTTCATATTTTCTTGTTTTTTTTGCTAAGTCAAGAAAATATATTGATGGAAAAAAAAATATTTACAAGATAGGTGAAGGAGAAAAGGGGACAAAGTGACCCCTAAAAAACTCCTAAAACCTATTTAAAACGATAATAAATTACATTTGGAAACTCAATTGAACTTAAGAAAACTGGTAGACCTTCAAAGTGAAATCAAACCCCATCCTCTAATAAACAACCACGCTTTGCCATGGCATCAGCTGCAAAATTTGCCTCTCTAAAAGAATTTTCAAAACAAATTGAACCATATAAACCTTTAACTTCCATCCATCTTTGCCTAGCAAACCAAGGAACGTTATCTTCTGCCAAAGCCTTAAACACACTTGTAGAATCTGATCTAATAACAATGCAAGCATACCCCCATTGAACTGCCCACTCCAAACCCACAATAATACCATACAATTCAGTCAAATAATTAGAAGTAACTCCCAAGCCAATACACATTGCACCAACCACTTCACAATTAGCATTCCTTGCAACAACTCCAGCTCCCGCCACCCCTGGATTACCTCTTGAGGCGCCATCCGTGCACAAAAGCAATTCATTATCATAATTTCTTGAATCAACGTACATAGAAATGAAATTTTTACTAGTCGTATTGCCTTAGAACATATTAATTGTAATTACAATACATTTTTCAAACTTTTTCTGTTAAAGATTAGTTTATCTAGTTTACAATTTAGTCTCAGTCAATTTCCGACTTATAACGAAATGTGTAGACTTTTTCGAGTTAACGTATATAAAATTCAACATTTTTATGAATTCTTTCGTTTGGTGTTAACTTTGTTTTTCTATTTGATTCAAGATAGATGAAATTTGTTAGGATTTGGATTAGTTCTGCATGGTCTATAATCCTTCTTCTATTGTGAAATTTGACATCCTTCATATTTTCTTGAATCAACGTACATAGAAATGCAATTTTTACTAGACGTATTGCCTTAAAACACATTAATTGTAATTACAATACATTTTTCAAACTTTTTCTGTTAAAGATGAGTTTATCTAGTTTACAATTTAGTCTCAGAAATCAATTTCCGACTTATAACGAAATGTGTAGACTTTTTTGAGTTAACGTATATAAAATTCATCATTTTAATGAACTCTTTCTTTTTATATTGGCTTTGTCTTTCTATTTGATTCAAGATAGATGAAATTTGTTAGGATTTGGATTAGTTCTGCATGGTCTTTCATCTTTCTTCTATTGTGAAATTTCACTTCCTTCATATTTTCTTGAATCAACGTACATAGAAATGCAATTTTTACTAGACGTATTGCCTTAGAACATATTAATTGTAATTACATTACATTTTTCAAACTTTTTCTGTTAAGATGAGTTTATCTAGTTTAAATTTAGTTTAAATTTAGTCTCAGAAATCAATTTCTGACTTATAACGAAGTGTGTAGACTTTTTTGAGTTAACGTATATTAAATTCAACATTTTTATGAACTCTTTCTTTTTGTGTTGGCTTTGTCTTTCTATTTGATTCAAGATAGATGAAATTTGTTAGGATTTGGATTAGTTCTGCATGGTCTTTCATCCTTCTTCTATTGTGAAATTTGACTTGCTTCATATTTTCTTGAATCAACGTACATAGAAATCCAATTTTTACTAGACGTATTTCCTTCGAACATATTAACTGTAATTAAAATACATTTTTCAAACTTTTTCTGTTAAAGATGAGTTTATCTAGTTTACAATTTAGTCTCAGAAATCAATTTCCGACTTATAACCAAATCTGTAGAATTTTTTAAGTTAACTATATAAAATTCAACATTTTTATGAACTCTTTCTTTTTGTGTTGGCTTTGTCTTTCTATTTGATTCAAGATAGATGAAATTTCTTAGGATTTGGATTAGTTCTGCATGGTTTTTCATCCTTCTTCTATTGTGAAATTTGACTTCCTTCATATTTTCTTGAATCAACGTACATAGAAATGCAATTTTTACTAGACGTATTGCCTTAGAACATATTAATTGTAATTACATTATATTTTTCAAACTTTTTCTGTTAAATATGAGTTTATCTAGTTTAAATTTAGTTTAAATTTAGCCTCAGAAATCAATTTCTGACTTATAACGAAGTGTGTAGACTTTTTTGAGTTAACGTATATTAAATTCAACATTTTTATGAACTCTTTCTTTTTGTGTTGGCTTTGTCTTTCTATTTGATTCAAGATAGATGAAATTTTTTAGGATTTGGATTAGTTCTGCATGGTCTTTCATCCTTCTTCTATTGTGAAATTTGACTTGCTTCATATTTTCTTGAATCAACGTACAGAGAAATGCAATTTTTACTTGACGTATTTCCTTCGAACATATTAACAGTAATTAAAATACATTTTTCAAACTTTTTCTGTTAAAGATGAGTTTATCTAGTTTACAATTTAGTCTCAGAAATCAATTTCCGACTTATTCGAAATCTGTAGACTTTTTTAAGTTAACGTATATAAAATTCAACATTTTTATGAACTCTTTCTTTCTGTGTTGGCTTTGTCTTTCTATTTGATTCAAGATAGATAAAATTTGTTAGGATTTGGATTAGTTCTGCATGGTCTTTCATCCTTCTTCTATTGTGAAATTCTACTTCCTTCATATTTTCTTGAATCAACGTACATAGAAATGCAATTTTTACTAGACGTATTGCCTTAGAACATATTAATTGTAATTACATTACATTTTTCAAACTTTTTCTGTTAAAGATGAGTTTATCTAGTTTATATTTAGTTTAAATTTAGTCTCAGAAATCAATTTCTGACTTATAACGAAGTGTGTAGACTTTTTTGAGTTAACGTATATTAAATTCAACATTTTTATGAACTCTTTCTTTTTGTGTTGGCTTTGTCTTTCTATTTGATTCAAGATAGATGAAATTTGTTAGGATTTGGATTAGTTCTGCATAGTCTTTCATCCTTCTTCTAGTGTGAAATTTGACTTGCTTCATATTTTCTTGAATCATCGTACATAGAAATGCAATTTTTACTAGACGTATTTCCTTCAAACATATTAACTGTAATTAAAATACATTTTTCACACTTTTTCTGTTAAAGATGAGTTTATCTAGTTTACAATTTAGTCTCAGAAATCAATTTCCGACTTATAACGAAATCTGTAGACTTTTTTAAGTTAACGTATATAAAATTCAACATTTTTATGAACTCTTTCTTTTTGTGTTGGCTTTGTCTTTCTATTTGATTCAAGATAGAAGAAATTTCATAGGATTTGGATTAGTTCTGCATGGTCTTTCATCCTTCTTCTATTGTGAAATTTGACTTCCTTCATATTTTCTTGAATCAACGTACATAGAAATGCAATTTTTACTAGACGTATTTCCTTAGATCATATTAATTATAATTACATTACATTTTTCAAACTTTTTCTGTTAAAGATGCATTTATCTTGTTTAAATTTAGTCTCAGAAATCAATTTCTGACTTATAACGAAGTGTGTAGACTTTTTTGAGTTAACGTATATTAAATTCAACATTTTTATGAACTCTTTCTTTTTGTGTTGGCTTTGTCTTTCTATTTGATTCAAGATAGATGAAATTTGTTAGGATTTGGATTAGTTCTGCATGGTCTTTCATCCTTCTTATACTGTGAAATTTGACTTGCTTCATATTTTCTTGAATCAACATACATAGAAATGCAATTTTTACTAGACGTATTGCCTTAGAACATATTAATTGTAATTACATTACATTTTTCAAACTTTTTCTGTTAAAGATGAGTTTATTTAGTTTAAATTTAGTCTCAGAAATCAATTTCCGACTTATAACGAAATGTGTAGACTTTTTTGAGTTAACGTATATTAAATTCAACATTTTTATGAACTCTTTCTTTTTGTGTTGGCTTTGTGTTTCTATTTGATTCAAGATAGATGAAATTTTTAGGATTTGGATTAGTTCTGTATGGTCTTTCATCCTTCTTCTATTGTGAAATTTGACTTGCTTCATATTTTCTTGAATTAACGTACAGAGAAATGCAATTTTTACTAGACGTATTTCCTTCGAACATATTAACTGTAATTAAAATACATTTTTTAAACTTTTTCTGTTAAAGATGAGTTTATCTAGTTTACAATTTAGTCTCAGAAATCAATTTCCGACTTATTCAAAATCTGTAGACTTTTTTAAGTTAACGTATATAAAATTCAACATTTTTATGAACTCTTTCTTTTTGTGTTGGCTTTGTCTTTCTATTTGATTCAAGATAGATGAAATTTCTTAGGATTTGGATTAGTTCTGCAAGGTCTTTCATCCTTCTTCTATTGTGAAATTTGACTTCCTTCATATTTTCTTGAATCAACATACATAGAAATGCAATTTTTACTAGACGTATTGCCTTAGAACATATTAATTGTAATTACATTACGTTTTTCAAACTTTTTCTGTTAAAGATGAGTTTATCTAGTTTAAATTTAGTCTCAGAAATCAATTTCTGACTTATAACGAAGTGTGTAGACTTTTTTGAGTTAACGTATATTAAATTCAACATTTTTATAAACACTTTCTTTTTGTGTTGGCTTTGTCTTTCTATTTGATTCAAGATAGATGAAATTTGTTAGGATTTGGATTAGTTCTGCATGGTCTTTCATCTTTCTTCTATTGTGAAATTTGACTTCCTTCATATTTTCTTGAATCAACGTACATAGAAATGCAATTTTTACTAGACGTATTGCCTTAGAACATATTAATTGTAATTACATTACATTTTTCAAACTTTTTCTGTTAAAGATGAGTTTATCTAGTTTAAATTTAGTCTCAGAAATCAATTTCTGACTTATAACGAAGTGTGTAGACTTTTTTGAGTTAACGTATATTAAATTCAACATTTTTATGAACACTTTCTTTTTGTGTTGGGTTTGTCTTTCTATTTGATTCAAGATAGATGAAATTTGTTAGGATTTGGATTAGTTCTGCATGGTCTTTCATCTTTCTTCTATTGTGAAATTTCACTTCTTTCATATTTTCTTGAATCCACGTACATAGAAATGCAATTTTTACTAGACGTATTTCCTTAGAACATATTAATTGTAATTACATTACATTTTTCAAACTTTTTCTGTTAAAGATGAGTTTATCTAGTTTAAATTTAGTTTAAATTTAGTCTCAGAAATCAATTTCTGACTTATAACGAAGTGTGTAGACTTTTTTGAGTTAACGTATATTAAATTCAACATTTTTATGAACTCTTTCTTTTTGTGTTGGCTTTGTCTTTCTAT
>NW_020651970.1:567573-581615 GCF_003573695.1 Papaver somniferum | reverse complement strand
CAACATTTTTATGAACACTTTCTTTTTGTGTTGGGTTTGTCTTTCTATTTGATTCAAGATAGATGAAATTTGTTAGGATTTGGATTAGTTCTGCATGGTCTTTCATCTTTCTTCTATTGTGAAATTTCACTTCTTTCATATTTTCTTGAATCCACGTACATAGAAATGCAATTTTTACTAGACGTATTTCCTTAGAACATATTAATTGTAATTACATTACATTTTTCAAACTTTTTCTGTTAAAGATGAGTTTATCTAGTTTAAATTTAGTTTAAATTTAGTCTCAGAAATCAATTTCTGACTTATAACGAAGTGTGTAGACTTTTTTGAGTTAACGTATATTAAATTCAACATTTTTATAAACTCTTTCTTTTTGTGTTGGCTTTGTCTTTCTATTTGATTAAAGATAGATGAAATTTGTTAGGATTTGGATTAGTTCTGCATGGTCTTTCATCCTTCTTCTATTGTGAAATTTGTCTTGCTTCATATTTTCTTGAATCAACGTACATAGAAATGCAATTTTTACTAGACGTATTTCCTTCGAACATATTAACTGTAATTAAGATTCATTTTTCAAACATCTTCTGTTAAAGATGAGTTTATCTAGTTTACAATTTAGTCTCAGAAATCAATTCCCGACTTATAACGAAATCTGTAGACTTTTTTAAGTTAACGTATATAAAATTCAACATTTTTATGAACTCTTTCTTTTTGTGTTGGCTTTGTCTTTCTATTTGATTCAAGATAGATAAAATTTGTTAGGATTTGGATTAGTTCTGCATGGTCTTTCATCCTTCTTCTATTGTGAAATTCTACTTCCTTCATATTTTCTTGAATCAACGTACATAGAAATGCAATTTTTACTAGACGTATTGCCTTAGAACATATTAATTGTAATTACATTACATTTTTCAAACTTTTTCTGTTAAAGATGAGTTTATCTAGTTTAAATTTAGTTTAAATTTAGTCTCAGAAATCAATTTCTGACTTATAACGAAGTGTGTAGACTTTTTTGAGTTAACGTATATTAAATTCAACATTTTTATGAACTCTTTCTTTTTGTGTTGGCTTTGTCTTTCTATTTGATTCAAGATAGATGAAATTTGTTAGGATTTGGATTAGTTCTGCATGGTCTTTCATCCTTCTTATACTGTGAAATTTGACTTGCTTCATATTTTCTTGAATCAACGTACATAGAAATGCAATTTTACTAGACGTATTGCCTTAGAACATATTAATTGTAATTAAAATACATTTTTCAAACTTTTTCTATTAAAGATGAGTTTATCTAGTTTACAATTTAGTCTCAGAAATCAATTTCCGACTTATAACAAAGTGTGTAGCCTTTTTTGAGTTAACGTATATAAAATTCAACATTTTTATGAACTCTTTCTTTTTGCGTTGGCTTTGTCTTTCTATTTGATTCAAGATAGATGAAATTTGTTAGGATTTGGATTAGTTCTACATGGTTTTTCATCTTTCTTCTATTGTGAAATTTGACTTCCTCATATTTTCTTGAATCAACGTACATAGAAATGAAATTTTTACTAGACGTATTTCCTTAGAACATATTAATTGTAATTACAATACATTTCTCAAACTTTTTCTGCTAAAGATGAGTTTATCTAGTCTACAATTTAGTCTCAGAAATCAATTTCCGACTTATAACGAAATGTGTAGACTCTTTTGAGTTAACGTATATAAAATTCAACATTTTTATGAACTCTTTCTTTTATGTTAGCTTTGTCTTTCTATTTGATTCAAGATAGATGAAATTTGTTAGGATTTGGATTAGTTCTGCATGGTCTTTCATCTTTCTTCTATTGTGAAATTTGACTTCCTTCATATTTTCTTGAATTAACGTACATAGAAATGCAATTTTTACTAGACGTATTGCCTTAGAACATATTAATTGTAATTACAAAACATTTTTCAAACTTTTTCTGTTAAAGATGAGTTTATCTAGTTTACAATTTAGTCTCAGAAATCAATTTCCGACTTATAACGAAATGTGTAGACTTTTTTGAGTTAACGTATATAAAATTCAACATTTTTATAAACGCTTTCTTTTTGTGTTGACTTTGTCTTTCTATTTGATTCAAGATAGATGAAATTTGTTACGATTTGGATTAGTTCTGCATGGTCTTTCATCTTTCTTCTATTGTGAAATTTGACTTTCTTTATATTTTCTTTAATCAACGTACATAGAAATGCAATTTTTACTAGACGTATTGCCTTAGAACATATTAATTGTAATTACAATACATTTTTCAAACATTTTCTGTTAAAGATGAGTTTATCTAGTTTACAATTTAGTCTCAGAAATCAATTTCCGACTTATAACAAAATCTGTAGACTTTTTTGAGTTAACGTATTTAAAATTCAACATTTTTATGAACTCTTTCTTTTTGTGTTGGGTTTGTCTTTCTATTTGATTCAAGATAGATGAAATTTTTTAGGATTTCGATTAGTTCTGCATGGTCTTTCATCCTTCTTCTATTGTGAAATTTGACTTCCTTCATATTTTCTTGAATCAACGTACATAGAAATGCAATTTTTACTAGACGTATTGCCTTAGAACATATTAATTGTAATTACAATACATTTTTCAAACTTTTTCTGTTAAAGATGAGTATATCTAGTTTACAATTTAGTCTCAGAAATCAATTTTCGACTTATAACGAAATGTGTAGACTTTTTTTGAGTTAACGTATATAAAATTCTACATTTTTATGAACTCTTTCTTTTTGTGTTGGCTTTGTCTTTCTATTTGATTCAAGATAGATGAAATTTGTTAGGATTTGGATTAGTTCTGCATGGTCTTTCATCCTTCTTCTATTGTGAAATTTGACTTCCTTCATATTTTCCTTAATCAACTTACATAGAAATGCAATTTTTACTAGACGTATTGCCTTAGAACATTTTAATTGTAATTACAATACATTTTTCAAACTTTTTCTGTTAAAGATGAGTTTATCTAGTTTACAATTTAGTCTCAGAAATCAATTTCCGACTTATAACGAAATGTGTAGACTTTTTTGAGTTAACGTATATAAAATTCAACATTTTTATGAACTCTTTCTTTTTGTGTTGGCTTTGTCTTTCTATTTGATTCAAGATAGATAAAATTTGTTAGGATTTGGATTAGTTCTGCATGGTCTTTCATCCTTCTTCTATTGTGAAATTCTACTTCCTTCATATTTTCTTGAATCAACGTACATAGAAATGCAATTTTTACTAGACGTATTGCCTTAGAACATATTAATTGTAATTACATTACATTTTTCAAACTTTTTCTGTTAAAGATGAGTTTATCTAGTTTAAATTTAGTTTAAATTTAGTCTCAGAAATCAATTTCTGACTTATAACGAAGTGTGTAGACTTTTTTGAGTTAACGTATATTAAATTCAACATTTTTATGAACTCTTTCTTTTTGTGTTGGCTTTGTCTTTCTATTTGATTCAAGATAGATGAAATTTGTTAGGATTTGGATTAGTTCTGCATGGTTTTTCATCCTTCTTCTATTGTGAAATTTGACTTCCTTCATATTTTCTTGAATCAACGTACATAGAAATGCAATTTTTACCAGACGTATTGCCTTAGAACATATTAATTGTAATTACAATATATTTTTCAAACTTTTTTTGTTAAATATGAGTTTATCTAGTTTACAATTTAGTCTCAGAAATCAATTTCCGACTTCAAACGAAGTGTGTAGACTTTATTGAGTTAACGTATATTAAATTCAACATTTTTATGAACTCTTTCTTTTTTTTGTTGGCTTTGTCTTTCTATTTTATTCAAGATAGATGAATTTGTTAGGATTTGGATTCGTTCTGCATTGTCTTTCATCCTTCTTCTATTGTGAAATTTGACTTTCTTCATATTTTCTTCAATCAACGTACATAGAATTGCATTTTTACTAGACGTATTACCTTGGAACATATTAATTTTAATTACAATACATTTTTCAAACTTTTTCTGTTAAAGATGAGTTTATCTAGTTTACAACTTAGTCTCAGAAATCAATTTCCGACTTATAACGAAATGTGTAGACTTTTTTGAGTTAACGTATATAAAATTCAACATTTTTATGAACTCTTTCTTTTTGTGTTGGCTTTGTCTTTCTATTTGATTCAAGATAGATGAAATTTGTTAGGATTTGAATTAGTTCTGCATGGTCTTTCATCCTTCTTCTATTGTGAAATTTGACTTCCTTCATATTTTCTTCAATCAACGTACATAGAAATGCAATTTTTACTAGACGTATTGCCTTGGAACATATTAATTGAAATTACAATACATTTTTTAAACTTTTTCTGTTACGGATGTGTTTATCTAGTTTACAATTTAGTCTCAGAAATCAATTTCTGACTTATAACGAAGTGTGTAGACTTTTTTGAGTTAACGTATATAAAATTCAACATTTGTATGAACTCTTTCTTTTTGTGTTGGCTTTGTCTTTCAATTTGATTCGAGATAGATGAAATTTTTTAGGATTTGGATTTGTTCTGCATGGTCTTTCATCCTTCTTCTATTGTGAAATTTGACTTCCTTCATATTTTCTTCAATCAACGTACATAGAAATGCAATTTTTACTAGACGTATTGCCTTGGAACATATTAATTGAAATTACAATACATTTTTCAAACTTTTTCTGTTAAAGATGAGTTTATCTAGTTTACAATTTAGTTTCCGAAATCAATTTCCAACTTATAAAGAAATGTGTAGACTTTTTTTAGTTAACGTATATAAAATTCAACATTTTTATGAACTCTTTCTTTTTATGTTGGCTTTGTCTTTCAATTTGATTCGAGATAGATGAAATTTGTTAGGATTTGGATTTGTTCTGCATGGTTTTTCATCTTTCTTTTATTGTGAAATTTGACTTCCTTCATATTTTCTTGAATCAACGTACATAGAAATGCAATTTTTACTAGACGTATTGCCTTAGAACATATTAATTGTAATTAAAATACATTTTTAAAACTTTTTCTGTTACGGATGAGTTTATCTAGTTTACAATTTAGTCTCAGAAATCAATTTCTGACTTATAACGAAGTGTGTAGACTTTTTTGAGTTAACGTATATAAAATTCAACATTTGTATGAACTCTTTCTTTTTGTGTTTGCTTTGTTTCTATTTGATTCAAGATAGATGAAATTTGTTAGGATTTGGATTAGTTTTGCATGGTCTTTCGAATTTCTTGTATTGTGAAATTTGACTTCCTTCATATTTTCTTGAATCAACGTACATAGAAATGCAATTTTTACTAGACGTATTGCCTTAGAACATATTAATTGTAATTACAATACATTTTTCAAACTTTTTCTGTTAAAGATGAGTTTATCTAGTTTACAATTTAGTCTCAGAAATCAATTTCCAACTTATAACGAAATGTGTAGACTTTTTTGAGTTAACGTATATTAAATTCAACATTTTTATGAACTCTTTCTTTTTGTGTTGGCTTTGTCTTTCTATTTGATTCAAGATAGATGAAATTTTTTAGGATTTGGATTAGTTCTGCATGGTCTTTCATCCTTCTTCTATTGTGAAATTTGACTTGCTTGATATTTTCTTGAATCAACGTACAGAGAAATGCAATTTTTACTAGACGTATTTCCTTCGAACATATTAACTGTAATTAAAATACATTTTTCAAACTTTTTCTGTTAAAGATGAGTTTATCTAGTTTACAATTTAGTCTCAGAAATCAATTTCCAACTTATTCGAAATCTGTAGACTTTTTTAAGTTAACGTTTATAAAATTCAGCATTTTTATGAACTCTTTCTTTTTGTGTTGGCTTTGTCTTTCTATTTGATTCAAGATAGATGAAATTTCTTAGGATTTGGATTAGTTCTGCAACGTCTTTCATCCTTCTTCTATTGTGAAATTTGACTTCCTTCATATTTTCTTGAATCAACATACATAGAAATGCAATTTTTACTAGACGTATTGCCTTAGAACATATTAATTGTAATTACATTACATTTTTCAAACTTTTTCTGTTAAAGATGAGTTTATTTAGTTTAAATTTAGTCTCAGAAATCAATTTCCGACTTATAACGAAATGTGTAGACTTTTTTGAGTTAACGTATATTAAATTCAACATTTTTATGAACTCTTTCTTTTTGTGTTGGCTTTGTGTTTCTATTTGATTCAAGATAGATGAAATTTTTAGGATTTGGATTAGTTCTGCATGGTCTTTCATCCTTCTTCTATTGTGAAATTTGACTTGCTTCATATTTTCTTGAATTAACGTACAGAGAAATGCAATTTTTACTAGACGTATTTCCTTCGAACATATTAACTGTAATTAAAATACATTTTTTAAACTTTTTCTGTTAAAGATGAGTTTATCTAGTTTACAATTTAGTCTCAGAAATCAATTTCCGACTTATTCGAAATCTGTAGACTTTTTTAAGTTAACGTATATAAAATTGAACATTTTTATGAACTCTTTCTTTTTGTGTTGGCTTTGTCTTTCTATTTGATTCAAGATAGATGAAATTTCTTAGGATTTGGATTAGTTCTGCAAGGTCTTTCATCCTTCTTCTATTGTGAAATTTGACTTCCTTCATATTTTCTTGAATCAACATACATAGAAATGCAATTTTTACTAGACGTATTGCCTTAGAACATATTAATTGTAATTACATTACGTTTTTCAAACTTTTTCTGTTAAAGATGAGTTTATCTAGTTTAAATTTAGTCTCAGAAATCAATTTCTGACTTATAACGAAGTGTGTAGACTTTTTTGAGTTAACGTATATTAAATTCAACATTTTTATGAACACTTTCTTTTTGTGTTGGGTTTGTCTTTCTATTTGATTCAAGATAGATGAAATTTGTTAGGATTTGGATTAGTTCTGCATGGTCTTTCATCTTTCTTCTATTGTGAAATTTCACTTCTTTCATATTTTCTTGAATCCACGTACATAGAAATGCAATTTTTACTAGACGTATTTCCTTAGAACATATTAATTGTAATTACATTACATTTTTCAAACTTTTTCTGTTAAAGATGAGTTTATCTAGTTTAAATTTAGTTTAAATTTAGTCTCAGAAATCAATTTCTGACTTATAACGAAGTGTGTAGACTTTTTTGAGTTAACGTATATTAAATTCAACATTTTTATGAACTCTTTCTTTTTGTGTTGGCTTTGTCTTTCTATTTGATTCAAGATAGATGAAATTTGTTAGGATTTGGATTAGTTCTGCATGGTCTTTCATCCTTCTTATACTGTGAAATTTGACTTGCTTCATATTTTCTTGAATCAACGTACATAGAAATGCAATTTTACTAGACGTATTGCCTTAGAACATATTAATTGTAATTAAAATACATTTTTCAAACTTTTTCTATTAAAGATGAGTTTATCTAGTTTACAATTTAGTCTCAGAAATCAATTTCCGACTTATAACAAAGTGTGTAGCCTTTTTTGAGTTAACGTATATAAAATTCAACATTTTTATGAACTCTTTCTTTTTGCGTTGGCTTTGTCTTTCTATTTGATTCAAGATAGATGAAATTTGTTAGGATTTGGATTAGTTCTACATGGTTTTTCATCTTTCTTCTATTGTGAAATTTGACTTCCTCATATTTTCTTGAATCAACGTACATAGAAATGCAATTTTTACCAGACGTATTTCCTTAGAACATATTAATTGTAATTACAATACATTTCTCAAACTTTTTCTGCTAAAGATGAGTTTATCTAGTCTACAATTTAGTCTCAGAAATCAATTTCCGACTTATAACGAAATGTGTAGACTCTTTTGAGTTAACGTATATAAAATTCAACATTTTTATGAACTCTTTCTTTTATGTTAGCTTTGTCTTTCTATTTGATTCAAGATAGATGAAATTTGTTAGGATTTGGATTAGTTCTGCATGGTCTTTCATCTTTCTTCTATTGTGAAATTTGACTTCCTTCATATTTTCTTGAATTAACGTACATAGAAATGCAATTTTTACTAGACGTATTGCCTTAGAACATATTAATTGTAATTACAATACATTTTTCAAACTTTCTCTGTTAAAGATGAGTTTATCTAGTTTACAATTTAGTCTCAGAAATCAATTTCCGACTTATAACGAAATATGTAGACTTTTTTGAGTTAACGTATATAAACTTCAACATATTTATGAACTCTTTCTTTTTGTGGTGGCTTTGTCTTTCTATTTGATTCAAGATAGATGAAATTTGTTAGGATTTGGATTAGTTGTGCATGGTCTTTCATCCTTCTTCTAATGTGAATTTTGAGTTCCTTCATATTTTCTTGAATCAACGTACATAGAAATGCAATTTTTACTAGACGTATTGCCTTAGAACATATTAATTGCAATTACAATACATTTTTCAAACTTTTTCTGTTAAAGATGAGTTTATCTAGTTTACAATTTAGTCTCAGAAATCAATTTCCGACTTATAACGAAATGTGTAGACTTTTTTGAGTTAACGTATATAAAATTCAACATTTTTATGAACACTTTCTTTTTGTGTTGGCTTTGCCTTTCTATTTGATTCAAGATATATGAAATTTGTTAGTATTTGGATTAGTTCTGCATGGTCTTTCATCCTTCTTCTATTGTGAAATTTGACTTCCTTCATATTTTCTTGAATCAACGTACATAGAAATGCAATTTTTACTAGACGCATTGCCTTAGAACATATTATTTGTAATTACAATACATTTTTCAAACTTTTTCTGTTAAAGATGAGTTTATCTAGTTTACAATTTAGTCTCAGAAATCAATTTCCGACTTATAACGAAATGTGTAGACTTTTTTGAGTTAACGTATATTAAATTCAACATTTTTATGAACTCTTTCTTTTTGTGTTGGATTTGTCGTTCTATTTGATTCAAGATAGATGAAATTTGTTAGGATTTGGATTAGTTCTGCATGGTCTTTCATCCTTCTTCTATTGTGAAATTTGACTTCCTTCAAATTTTCTTGAATCAACGTACATAGAAATGCAATTTTTACTAGACGTATTGGCTTAGAACATATTGATTTTAATTACAATACATTTTCAAACTTTTTCTGTTAAAGATGAGTCTATCTAGTTTACAATTTAGTCTCAGAAATCAATTTCCGACTTATAACGAAATGTGTAGACTTTTTTGAGTTAACGTATATAAAATTCAACATTTTTATGAACTCTTTATTTTTTTTGTTGGCTTTGTCCTTCTATTTGATTCAAGATAGATGAAATTTGTTAGGATTCGGATTAGTTCTGATGGTCTTTCATCCTTCTTCTATTGTGAAATTTGACTTGCTTCATATTTTCTTGAATCAACGTAAATAGAATTGCAATTTTTACTAGACGTATTGCCTTAGAACATATTGATTGTAATTACAATACATTTTTCAAACTTTTTCTGTTAAAGATGATTTTATCTAGTTTACAATTTAGTCTCAGAAATCAATTTCCGACTTATAACGAAATGTGTAGACTTTTTTGAGTTAACGTATATAAAATTCAACATTTTTATGAACTCTTTCTTTTTGTGTTGGCTTTGTCTTTTTATTTGATTCAAGATAGATGAAATTTTTTAGGATTTGGATTAGTTCTGCATGGTCTTTCATCCTTCTTCTATTGTGAAATTTGACTTCCTTCATATTTTCTTGAATCAACGTACATAGAAATGCAATTTTTACTAGACGTATTTCCTTAGAACATATTAATTGTAATTACAATACATTTCTCAAACTTTTTCTGCTAAAGATGAGTTTATCTAGTCTACAATTTAGTCTCAGAAATCAATTTCCGACTTATAACGAAATGTGTAGACTCTTTTGAGTTAACGTATATAAAATTCAACATTTTTATGAACTCTTTCTTTTATGTTAGCTTTGTCTTTCTATTTGATTCAAGATAGATGAAATTTGTTAGGATTTGGATTAGTTCTGCATGGTCTTTCATCTTTCTTCTATTGTGAAATTTGACTTCCTTCATATTTTCTTGAATTAACGTACATAGAAATGCAATTTTTACTAGACGTATTGCCTTAGAACATATTAATTGTAATTACAAAACATTTTTCAAACTTTTTCTGTTAAAGATGAGTTTATCTAGTTTACAATTTAGTCTCAGAAATCAATTTCCGACTTATAACGAAATGTGTAGACTTTTTTGAGTTAACGTATATAAAATTCAACATTTTTATAAACGCTTTCTTTTTGTGTTGACTTTGTCTTTCTATTTGATTCAAGATAGATGAAATTTGTTACGATTTGGATTAGTTCTGCATGGTCTTTCATCCTTCTTCTATTGTGAAATTTGACTTCCTTTATATTTTCTTTAATCAACGTACATAGAAATGCAATTTTTACTAGTTGTATTGCCTTAGAACATATTAATTGTAATTACAATACATTTTTCAAACATTTTTTGTTAAAGATGAGTTTATCTAGTTTACAATTTAGTCTCAGAAATCAATTTCCGACTTATAACAAAATCTGTAGACTTTTTTGAGTTAACGTATTTAAAATTCAACATTTTTATGAACTCTTTCTTTTTGTGTTGGGTTTGTCTTTCTATTTGATTCAAGATAGATGAAATTTTTTAGGATTTCGATTAGTTCTGCATGGTCTTTCATCCTTCTTCTATTGTGAAATTTGACTTCCTTCATATTTTCTTGAATCAACGTACATAGAAATGCAATTTTTACTAGACGTATTGCCTTAGAACATATTAATTGTAATTACAATACATTTTTCAAACATTTTCTGTTAAAGATGAGTTTATCTAGTTTACAATTTAGTCTCAGAAATAAATTTCCGACTTATAACAAAATCTGTAGACTTTTTTGAGTTAACGTATTTAAAATTCAACATTTTTATGAACTCTTTCTTTTTGTGTTGGCTTTGTTTTTCTATTTGATTCAAGATAAATGAAATTTTTTAGGATTTCGATTAGTTCTGCATGGTCATTCATCCTTCTTCTATTGTGAAATTTGACTTCCTTCATATTTTCTTGAATCAACGTACATAGAAATGCAATTTTTACTAGACGTATTGCCTTAGAACATATTAATTGTAATTACAATACATTTTTCAAACTTTTTATGTTAAAGATGAGTTTATCTAGTTTACTATTTAGTCTCAGAAATCAATTTCAGATTCAACATTTTTATGAACTCTTTCTTTTTGTGTTGGCTTTGTCTTTCTAATTCATTCAAGATAGATGAAATTTGTTACGATTTGGATTAGTTCTGCATGGTCTTTCATCCTTCTTCTATTGTGAAATTTGACTTCCTTCATATTTTCTTTAATCAACGTACATAGAAATGCAATTTTTACTAGACGTATTGCCTTAGAACATATTAATTGTAATTACAATACATTTTTCAAACATTTTCTGTTAAAGATGAGTTTATCTAGTTTACAATTTAGTCTCAGAAATCAATTTCCGACTTATAACGAAATGTGTAGACTTTTTTGAGTTAACGTATATAAAATTCAACATTTTTATGAACTCTTTCCTTTATGTTGGCTTTGTCTTTCTATTTGATTCAAGATAGATGAAATTTGTTAGGATTTGGATTAGTTCTGCATGGTTTTTCATCTTTCTTCTATTGTGAAATTTGACTTCCTTCATATTTTCTTGAATCAACGTACATAGAAATGCAATTTTTACTAGACGTATTGCCTTAGAACACATTAATTTTAATTACAATACATTTTCGAACTTTTTCTGTTAAAGATGAGTTTATCTAGTTTACAATTTAGTCTCAGAAATCAATTTCCGACTTATAACGAAAAGTGTAGACTTTTTTGAGTTAACGTATATCAAATTCAGCATTTTAATGAACTCTTTCTTTTTATATTGGCTTTGTCTTTCTATCTGATTCAAGATAGATGAAATTTGTTAGGATTTGGATTAGTTCTGCATGGTCTTTAATCCTTCTTCTATTGAAAAATTTGACTACCTTCATATTTTCTTGAATCAACGTACATAGAAATGCAATTTTTACTAGACGTATTGCCTTAGAACACATTAATTGTAATTACAATACATTTTTCAAACTTTTTCTGTTAAAATGAGTTTATCTAGTTTACAATTTAGTCTCAGAAATCAATTTCCGACTTATAACGAAATGTGTAGACTTTTTTGAGTTAACGTATCAACATTTTAATGAACTCTTTCTTTTTATATTGGCTTTGTCTTTCTATTTGATTCAAGATAGATGAAATTTGTTAGGATTTGGATTAGTTCTGCATGGTCTTTCATCTTTCTTCTATTGTGAAATTTGACTTCCTTCATATTTTCTAGAATCAACGTACATAGAAATGCAATTTTTACTAGACGTATTGCCTTAGAACATATTAATTGTAATTACAATACATTTTTCAAACTTTTTCTGTTAAAGATGAGTTTATCTAGTTTACAATTTAGTCTCAGAAATCAATTTCCAACTTATAACGAAATGTGTAGACTTTTTTGAGTTAACGTATATTAAATTCAACATTTTTATGAACTCTTTCTTTTTGTGTTGGCTTTGTCTTTCTATTTGATTCAAGATAGATGAAATTTTTTAGGATTTGGATTAGTTCTGCATGGTCTTTCATCCTTCTTCTATTGTGAAATTTGACTTGCTTGATATTTTCTTGAATCAACGTACAGAGAAATGCAATTTTTACTAGACGTATTTCCTTCGAACATATTAACTGTAATTAAAATACATTTTTCAAACTTTTTCTGTTAAAGATGAGTTTATCTAGTTTACAATTTAGTCTCAGAAATCAATTTCCAACTTATTCGAAATCTGTAGACTTTTTTAAGTTAACGTTTATAAAATTCAGCATTTTTATGAACTCTTTCTTTTTGTGTTGGCTTTGTCTTTCTATTTGATTCAAGATAGATGAAATTTCTTAGGATTTGGATTAGTTCTGCAACGTCTTTCATCCTTCTTCTATTGTGAAATTTGACTTCCTTCATATTTTCTTGAATCAACATACATAGAAATGCAATTTTTACTAGACGTATTGCCTTAGAACATATTAATTGTAATTACATTACATTTTTCAAACTTTTTCTGTTAAAGATGAGTTTATTTAGTTTAAATTTAGTCTCAGAAATCAATTTCCGACTTATAACGAAATGTGTAGACTTTTTTGAGTTAACGTATATTAAATTCAACATTTTTATGAACTCTTTCTTTTTGTGTTGGCTTTGTGTTTCTATTTGATTCAAGATAGATGAAATTTTTAGGATTTGGATTAGTTCTGTATGGTCTTTCATCCTTCTTCTATTGTGAAATTTGACTTGCTTCATATTTTCTTGAATTAACGTACAGAGAAATGCAATTTTTACTAGACGTATTTCCTTCGAACATATTAACTGTAATTAAAATACATTTTTTAAACTTTTTCTGTTAAAGATGAGTTTATCTAGTTTACAATTTAGTCTCAGAAATCAATTTCCGACTTATTCAAAATCTGTAGACTTTTTTAAGTTAACGTATATAAAATTCAACATTTTTATGAACTCTTTCTTTTTGTGTTGGCTTTGTCTTTCTATTTGATTCAAGATAGATGAAATTTCTTAGGATTTGGATTAGTTCTGCAAGGTCTTTCATCCTTCTTCTATTGTGAAATTTGACTTCCTTCATATTTTCTTGAATCAACATACATAGAAATGCAATTTTTACTAGACGTATTGCCTTAGAACATATTAATTGTAATTACATTACGTTTTTCAAACTTTTTCTGTTAAAGATGAGTTTATCTAGTTTAAATTTAGTCTCAGAAATCAATTTCTGACTTATAACGAAGTGTGTAGACTTTTTTGAGTTAACGTATATTAAATTCAACATTTTTATGAACACTTTCTTTTTGTGTTGGCTTTGTCTTTCTATTTGATTCATGATAGATGAAATTTGTTAGGATTTGGATTAGTTCTGCATGGTCTTTCATCTTTCTTCTATTGTGAAATTTGACTTCCTTCATATTTTCTTGAATCAACGTACATAGAAATGCAATTTTTACTAGACGTATTGCCTTAGAACATATTAATTGTAATTACATTAC